>NW_024737013.1:0-9251 GCF_018991925.1 Homarus americanus
AACAAAGTCCCCCGGTCGAGTATAGCAAAGGGCCCTGATCGTGTAAGACAAAATCCCCTGATTGAGTATAAGAAAGTCCCCTGATCGAGTATAACAAAGCCCCCTGGATGAGTATAACAAAGTTCCTTTATCGAGTATAACAAAGTCCCCTGATCGAGTATAGCAAAGTCCCCTGATCGAGTAAAATAAAGTCCCCTAATCGAGTATAAAATGTCCCCTGTTCCAGTGTAACAAAGTCCCCTGATCGAGTATAAAAAAGTCCCCTGGTCGACTATAGCAAGTCCTCTGGTCGAGTATAACAAAGCCTCCTCATCGAATATACCAAAGGCCTCTAATCGAGTATAACAAAGTCCCCTAATCTAGTATAACAAAGGCCCCTGATCGAGTATAACAAAGGCCCCTGGTCGAGTATAACAAAGTCCCCTGTTCGAGTCTAACAAAAACCCTTATCGAATATAAAAAATTCCCCTTTTCGAGTATAACAAAGTCCCCATATCGAGTATAACAAAGTCCCCTAATCGAGTATAACAAAGGTCCCTGGTCGAGTATAACAAAGTTCCCTGATCGAGTGTAACAAAAGTCCCCTGATCGAGAATAACAAAGTCCCCTAATCGAGTATAAAAATGTCCCCTGGTCCAGTGTAACAAAGTCCCCTGATCGAGTATAACAAAGTCCCCTAATCAAGTATAACAAAGTCCCCTGATCGAGTATAACAAAGGACGCTCGCATCGAGTATAGCAAAGAATCGGTAGTACAAAATATAGGAAAGTCCTAGATCTAAATTATATTAAAAGTCCCTAGATCAAAGTATAAAAAGTCCCTGGTCGAGTATAACAAAGTCCCCTGGTCGAGTATAGCAAAGTCCCCTGATCGAGTATAACAAAGCCCCCTCATCGAGTATAACATATCCTCTGATCGAGTATAACAAAGTCCTCTGGTCGAATATGAAAAAGTCCCCTCATCGAGTATAACAAAGTCCCCTGGTCGTGTATAACAAAGTCCCCTGATCGAGTATAAGAAAGTCCCCTAATCATGTATAACAAAGTCCCCTGGTCGAGTATAGCATATCCCCTGATCGAATATAAAAATGGCCCCTAGTCGAGTATAACAAAGTCCTCTGATCGAATATAACAAAGTCCCCTGATCGAGTATAACATATCCTCTGATCGAGTATAACAAAGTCCCTGGAGGAGTATAACAAAGTCCCCTGATCGAATAAAAGAAAGTACCCTGGGCGAGTTTAACAATGTCCCCTGATCGAGTATAACAAAGGCCCCTCATCGAGTATAGCAAAGTCCATTGGTCAAATATAGGAAAGTCCACTCATCGAGTATAACAAAGTCCCCCGATCGAGTATAACAATGGCCTCTGGTCAAGTATGAGAAAGTCCCCTGATCAAGTATAAAAAAGTCCACTGGTCTAGTATAACAAAGTCCCCTAAACGAGTATAACAAAGTCCCCTGGTCGATTATAGCAAAGTCCCCGGGTCGAGTATATTAAAGCCCCCTCATCGAGTATAACAAATGCCCCTAATCGAGTATAACAAAGTCCCCTGATCGAGTATAACAAAGTCCCCTGATAGAGTATAACAAAGTCCTCTGGTCGAGAATAAAAAAGTCCCCTGATCGAGTATAACAAAGCCTCCTGATCGAGTATAAAAAAGTCCCTGATCGAGTATAAGAAAGCCCCCTGCTCGAGTATAACAAAGTCCCCTGATCGAGTCCAAAAAAGGCCTTTAATCGAGTATAACAAAGTCCCCTGATCTAGTATAACAAAGGCCCCTGATCGAGTGTAACAAAGGCCTCTCATCGAGTATAACAAAGTCCCCTAAACGAGCATAACAAAGTCCCCAGGTCGAGTATAACAAAGTCCCCTGTTCGAGTCTAACAAAGTCCCCTTATCGAGTATAACAAATTCACATTATCGAGTAACAAAGTCCCCTTATCGAGTACAACAAAGTCCACTAATCGAGTTTAACAAAGGCCCACCAATTAGGAGTATAACAACGTCTCCTGGCCTGGTTTAACAAGAATCCCCAGATCGAGCATAACAAAGTCCCCTAATCGATTATAACAAAGTCCCCTGGACGAGTATGACAAAGGGCCCTGATCGAGTAAGACTAAGTCCCCTCATCGAGTATAAGAAAGTCCCCTAATCATGTATAACAAAGTTCCCTGGTCGAGTATAGCATATCCCCTGATCGAATATAAAAAAGGCCCCTAGTCGAGTATAACAAAGTCCTCTGATTGAATATAACAAAGTCCCCTGATCGAGTATAACATATCCTCTGATCGAGTATAACAAAGTCCCTGGAGGAGTATAACAAAGTCCCCTGATCGAATAAAAGAAAGTCCCCTGGTCGAGTTTAACAATGTCCCCTGATCGAGTATAACAAAGGCCCCTCATCGAGTATAGCAAAGTCCATTGGTCAAATATAGGAAAGTCCACTCATCAAGTATAACAAAGTCCCCCGATCGAGTATAACAATGGCCTCTGGTCTAGTATGAGAAAGTCCCCTGATCAAGTATAAAAAAGTCCCCTGGTCTAGTATAACAAAGTCCCTTAAACGAGTATAACAAAGTCCCCTGGTCGATTATAGCAAAGTCCCCGGGTCGAGTATAACAAAGCCCCCTCATCGAGTATAACAAAGGCCCCTAATCGAGTATAACAAAGTCCCCTGGCCCAGTATAACAAAGTCCCTAGATCGAGCATACCAAAGTCCCCTGATCGATTATAACAAAGTCCCCCGGTCGAGTATAGCAAAGGGCCCTGATCGTGTAAGACAAAATCCCTGATTGAGTATAAGAAAGTCCCCTGATCGAGTATAACAAAGCCCCCTGGATGAGTATAACAAAGTTCCGTGATCGAGTATAACAAAGTCCCCTAATCAAGTATTGCAAAGTCCCCTGATCGAGTAAAACAAAGTCCCCTAATCGAGTATAAAATGTCCCCTGTTCCAGTGTAACAAAGTCCCCTGATCGAGTATAAAAAAGTCCCCTGGTCGACTATAGCAAGTCCTCTGGTCGAGTATTACAAAGCCCCCTCATCGAATATAACAAAGGCCTCTAATCGAGTATAACAAAGTCCCCTGATCTAGTATAACAAAGGCCCCTGATCGAGAATAACAAAGGCCCCTGGTCGAGTATAACAAAGTCCCCTGTTCGAGTCTAACAAAAACCCTTATCGAATATAAAAATTCCCCTTTTCGAGTATAACAAATTCCCCATATCGAGTATAACAAAGTCCCCTAATCGAGCATAACAAAGGTCCCTCGTCGAGTATAACAAAGTTCCCTGATCGAGTGTAACAAAAGTCCCCTGATCGAGAATAACAAAGTCCCCTAATCGAGTATAAAAATGTCCCCTGGTCCAGTGTAACAAAGTCCCCTGATCGAGTATAACAAAGTCCCCTAATCAAGTATAACAAAAGTCCCTGATCGAGCATAACAAATTCGCCTCGTCGAGTATAAAAAATTCCCCTGGCCCAGTATAACAAAGTCCCCATATCGAGTACAACAAATTCCCCTTATCGAGTATTACAAAGACCTCTTATCGAGTATAACAAAGTCCTCTGATCGAGTATAACAAAGGCCCCTGGTCGAGTATAACAAATTCCCCTGATCGAGTATAACAAAAGCCCTCATCGAGTATAACAAAGTCACTCTGGTCGAATATGAAAAAAGTCCCTGATCGAGTATAACAATTTTCAATTAAATTGTATAACAAAGTCCCTGATCGAGTATAAGAAAGTCCCCTAATCATGTATAACAAAGTCCCTGGTCGAGTATAGCATATCCCCTGATCGAATATAAAAAGGCCCCTAGTCGAGTATAACAAAGTCCTCTGATCGAATATAACAAAGTCCCCTGATCGAGTATAACATATCCTCTGATCGAGTATAACAAAGTCCCTGGAGGAGTATAACAAAGTCCCCTGATCGAATAAAAGAAAGTACCCTGGGCGAGTTTAACAATGTCCCCTGATCGAGTATAACAAAGGCCCCTCATCGAGTATAGCAAAGTCCATTGGTCAAATATAGGAAAGTCCACTCATCGAGTATAACAAAGTCCCCCGATCGAGTATAACAATGGCCTCTGGTCTAGTATGAGAAAGTCCCCTGATCAAGTATAAAAAATTCCCCTGGTCTAGTATAACAAAGTCCCCTAAACGAGTATAACAAAGTCCCCTGGTCGATTATAGCAAAGTCCCCGGGTCGAGTATAACAAAGCCCCCTGATCGAGTATAACAAAGTCCCCTGATAGAGTATAACAAAGTCTTCTGGTCGAGTATAAAAAATCCCCTGATCGAGTATAACAAAGTCTCCTGGTCGAGTATAACAAAGTCCCCTCATCGAGGATAACAAAGTCCATTGGTCAAGTATAAAAAAGTTCCCATGATCGAGCATAGCAAAGTCCCCTGATCGAGTATAACAAAGCCTCCTGATCGAGTATAACAAAGTCCCCTAATCGAGTATAACAAAGCCCCCTGCTCGAGTATAACAAAGTCCCCTGGTCGAGTTTAGCAAAGTCCCCCTGATCGAGTATAAGAAAGCCTCCTGATCGATTATAACAAAGTCCCCCGGTCGAGTATAGCAAAGGGCCCTGATCGTTTAAGACAAAATCCCCTGATTGAGTATAAGAAAGTCCCCTGATCGAGTATAACAAAGCCCCCTGGATGAGTATAACAAAGTTCCGTGATCGAGTATAACAAAGTCCCCTGATCGAGTATAACAAAGTCCCCTGATCGAGTATAATAAAGTCCCCTAATCGAGTATAAAATGTCCCCTGTTCCAGTGTAACAAAGTCCCCTGATCGAATATAAAAAAGTCCCCTGGTCGACTATAGCAAGTCCTCTGGTCGAGTATAACAAAGCCCCATCATCGAATATAACAAAGGCCTCTAATCGAGTATTACAAAGTCCCCTGATCTAGTATGACAAAGGCCCCTGATCGAGTATAACAAAGGCCCCTGGTCGAGTATAACAAAGTCCCCTGTTCGAGTCTAACAAAAATCCTTATCGAATATAAAAAATTCCCCTTTTCGAGTATAACAAAGTCCCCATATCGAGTATAACAAAGTCCCCTAATCGAGTATAATAAAGGTCCCTGGTCGAGTATAACAAAGTTCACTGATCGAGTGTAACAAAAGTCCCCTGATCGAGAATAACAAAGTCCCCTAATCGAGTATAAAAATGTCCCCTGGTCCAGTGTAACAAAGTCCCCTGATCGAGTATAACAAAGTCCCCTAATCAAGTATAACAAAGTCCCCTGATCGAGTATAACAAAGGACGCTCATCGAGTATAGCAAAGTCCATTGGTCAAATATAGGAAAGTCCACAGATCTAGTATGACAAAGTCCCCTGAATCAAGTATAAAAAAGTCCCCTGGTCGAGTATAACAAAGTCCCCTGATCGAGTATAACAAAGTCCCCTGGTCGAGTATAGCAAAGTCCCCTGATCGAGTATAACAAAGCCCCCTCATCGAGTATAACATATCCTCTGATCGAGTATAACAAAGTCCTCTGGTCGAATATGACAAAGTCCCCTGATCGAGTAAAACAAAGTCCCCTGGTCGTGTATAACAAAGTCCCCTGATCGAGTATAACAAAGGCCCGTCATCGAGTATAGCAAAGTCCATTGGTCAAATATAGGAAAGTCCCCTGATCGAATATGACAAAGTCCCAGATCGAGCATAACAAAGTCCTCTGATCGATTATAACAAAGTCCCCTGGTCGAGTATAGCAAAGGGCCCTGATCGAGAAAGACAAAGTCCCCTTATCGAGTATAACAAAGTCCCCTAATCAAGTATAACAAAGCCCTCTGGACGAGTATAACAACGTTCCCTGATCGAGTATTACAAAGTCTCTTGGCCCAATATAACAAAGTCCCCAGATCGAGCGTAACAAAGTCCCCTGATCGATTATAACAAAGTCCCCTGGTCGAGTATAAGAAAGGCCCTGATCGAGTAAGACAAAATCCCCTGATCGACTATAACAAAGTCCCCTACTCCAGTATAACAAAGTCCCCTGGTCGAGTGTAGCAAAGTCCCCTGATCGAGTATAACAAAGCCTCCTCATCGATTATAACAAAGTCCCCTGATCGAGTATAACAAAAGCCCCCTGCATGAGTATAACAAAGTCCCCTGATCGAGTCCATAAAAGGCCTCTAATCGAGTATAAAAAAGTCCTCTGATCTAGTATAACAAAGGAACCTGATCGAGAATAAAAAAGGCCCCTCATCGATTATAACAAAGTCCCCTAATCTAGTATAACAAAGGAACCTGATCGAGAATAAAAAAGGCCCCTCATCGAGTATAAGAAAGTCCCCTGATCGAGTATAACAAAGCCGCCTAATCGAGTATAACAAAGTCCCCTGGTCCAGTATAACAAAGTCCCCTATTCGAGTCTAACAAAGTCCCCTTATCGTGTATAACAAATTCCCCTTATCGAATATAAAAAGGCCCCTTATCGAGTATAACAAAGTCCCCTAATCGAGTATAACAAAGGTCCCTGTTCGAGTATAACAAAGTTCAATGATCGAGTATAACAAAGTCCCCTAATCAAGTATAACAAAGTCCCCTGATCGAGTATAACAAAGGCCCCTCATCGAGTATAACAAAGTCCATTGGTCAAATATAGGAAAGTCCACAGATCGAGTATGACAAAGTCCCCTGATCAAGTATAAAAAAGTCCCCTGGTCGAGTATAACAAAGTCCTCTGATCGAGTATGACAAAGTCCCCTGGTCGAGTATAGCAAAGTCCCCTCATCGAGTATAACAAAGCCCCCTCATCGAGTATAACATATCCTCTGATCGAGTATAACAAAGTCCTCTGGTCGAGTATGACAAAAGCCCCTGGTCGAGTATAACAAAGTCCCTTGATCGAGTGTAACAAAAGTCCCCTGATCAAGTATAACAAAACTCCCCTGGTCGAGTAAAACAAAGTACCCTAATCAAGTATAAAAATGTCCCCTGGTCAAGTGTAACAAAGTCCCCTGATCGAGTATAAAAAAGTCCCCTGGTCGATTGTAGCAAGTCCCCTGGTCGAGTATAACTAAGCCCCCTCATCGAGTATAACAAAGGCCACTAATCGAGTATAACAAAGCCCCCTGATCGAGTATAACAAAGTCCCCTTTAGAGTATAACAAAGTCCCTTGATCAAGTATAACATATTTCCTGATTGGGGATAACAAAGTCCTCTGGTCGAGTATAAAAAAGTCCCCTGATCGAGTATAACAAAGTCCCCTGGTCGAGTATAACAAAGTCCCCTAATCGAGTATAACAAAGTCCTTTGATCAAGTATAACATATTCCCTGATTGTGGATAACAAAGTCCTCTGGTCGAGTATAAAAAAGTCCCCTGGTCGAGTATAACAGAGCCTCCTGATCGAGTATAACAAAGTCCCCTGATCAAGTATAACAAAGCCCCCTGCTCGAGTATAACAAAGTCCCCTGATCGAGTCCAAAAAAGGCCTCAAATCGAGTATAACAAAGTCCCCTAATCTAGTATAACAAAGGCCCCTCATCGAGTATAACAAAGGCCCCTCATCGAGTATAAGAAGGTCCCCTGATCGAGTATAACAAAGTCGCCTAATCGAGTATAACAAAGGCCCATGGTCGAGTATGACAAAGTCCCCTGTTCGAGTCTAACAAAGTACCCTTATCTAGTATAACACATTCCCCTTATCGAGTATAACAAAGTCCCCTTATCGAGTATAACAAAGTCCCCTAATCGAGTTAACAAAGGCCCCTGGTCGAGTATAACAAAGTTCCCTGATCGAGTGTAACAAAAGTCTGCTGATCGAGTATAACAAAGCCCCCTAGACGAGTATAACAAAGTTCCCTCATCGAGTATAACAAAGTCCCCTAATCGAGTATAACAAAGTCCCCTTGTCCAGTATAACAAAGTCCCCTGATCAAGTATAACATATCCCCTGATAGAGTATTACAACGTCTCCTGGCCCAGCTTAACAAAGTCCCCAGATCGAGCATAACAATGTCCCCTAATCGATTATAACAAAGTCCCCTGGTCGAGTATAACAAAGGGCCCTGATCGAGTAAGACAAAGTCCCCTGATCAAGCATAACAAAGTCCCCTGATCCTAGTATAACAAAGCCCCCTGGAGAGTATAACAAAGTCCCCTGAACCGAGTATAACAAAGTCCCCTGATCGAGTAAAACATATCCCCTGATCGAGTATAAAAAAGTACCTGGTGGAGTATAACAAAGTCCCCTGGTCGAGTATAACAAAGTTTTCTAATCGAGTATAACAAAGGCCCTGGTTGAGTATAACAAAGTCCTATGATCAAGTATAACAAAGTCCCCTAATCGAGTAAAACAAAGTCCCCTGATCGAGTATAACGCCCTGATCCGGGTATAGCAAAGTCACTTTCTGGTCAGGTATAACAAGTCCCTGGTCGAGTATAACAAAGTCCCTCATCGGGGATAACAAAGTCCATTGGTCAGAAGTATAAAAAGTTCCCCATGATCGAGCATAGCAAAGTCCCTGATCGAGTATAACAAACCTCCTGATCGGAGTATAACCATCCTAATCGAGTATAACAAAGCCCCCTGCTCGAGTATAACAAAGTCCCCTGGTCGAGTTTAGCAAAGTCCCCTGATCGAGTATAACAAAGCCTCCTGATCGATTATAACAAAGTCCCCCGGTCGAGTATAGCAAAGGGCCCTGATCGTGTAAGACAAAATCCCCTGATTGAGTATAAGAAAGTCCCCTGATCGAGTATAACAAAGCCCCCTGGATGAGTATAACAAAGTTCCGTGATCGAGTATAACAAAGTCCCCTGATCGAGTATAACAAAGTCCCCTGATCGAGTATAACAAAGTCCCCTAATCGAGTATAAAATGTCCCCTGTTCCAGTGTAACAAAGTCCCCTGATTGAGTATAAAAAAGTCCCCTGGTCGACTATAGCAAGTCCTCTGGTCGAGTATAACAAAGCCCCCTCATCGAATATAACAAAGGCCTCTAATCGAGTATTACAATGTCCCCTGATCTAGTATAACAAAGGCCCCTGATCGAGTATAACAAAGGCCCCTGGTCGAGTATAACAAAGTCCCCTGTTCGAGTCTAACAAAAACCCGTATCGAATATAAAAAATTCCCCTTTTCGAGTATAACAATGTCCCCATATCGAGTATAACAAAGTCCCCTAATCGAGTATAACAAAGGTCCCTGGTCGAGTATAACAAAGTTCCCTGATCGAGTGTAACAAAAGTCCCCTGATCGAGAATAACAAAGTCCC
>NW_024737014.1:0-11894 GCF_018991925.1 Homarus americanus
GAAATTTGTATCAAAAAATGGGAAATATCTACTCTCTCCGAAAGTTAATAGATTACCAAATTTGCCGGTGATTATCATAGAAAACGGAAATTTGTATCATAAAAAATGGAAATATCTACCTTCGAAAGAGTTATATCTACTTCCAGTGCAGATAGATTTTCAATTTCGGGAAAGTAGAGATTATCGACTTTTTGGGAAAGTAGATTTTCGTATTTTCGGGAAATATTACCTAATTTTTGGGGAAGTAGATTATCATAGAAAACGGGAAATTTGTATCATAAAAATGGGAACATTCACTTACCGGGGAAAGTTGAGCGCTAGATAACCAAATTTGCCGAAAATGATTATCATAGAAAACGGAAATTTGTATCATAAAAATGGAAATATCTACCTTCCTGGAAAGATTAGATAACCAACTCCCAAAAATAGATTATCATAAAAAACAGAAATTTACATCATAAAATGGGAAATATCTACCTCCGGAAAGTGTTAGAAAACAAATTTCCGAAAATAGATTATCACAGAAAACGAAAATTTGTATCATAAAAATGGAAATATCTACTTTCCCATGAAAGTTGAGATAAACCAACTTTCCGAAAATAGATTATCATAGAAAAAAGGAAATTTGTATCATAAAAAAATGGAAATATCTACTCGGGAAAGTTATAGATAACCAAATTTGCCTAAAATAGATTATCACAGAAAACGGAAATTTGTATCATAAAAAATATCTACTTCCGAAAGTTTTAGATAACCAAACTCCGAAAATAGATATCATAGAAAACGGAAATTTAAATCACAAAAAAATGAAAAAACAATTTCCGGAAAGTTATTAGATAACCAAATCTCCCGAAAATAGATTAACAAGAAAACGGAAACAAACAAAAAAATGGGAAATATCTACCGAAAGAGTTATATAACCAAATTTGCCGAAAAGATTATCATAGAAAACGGAAAATTTATCATAAAAAATGGGAAATATCCACTTTCCGGAAAGATTATATAAACCAAATCCAAAAAGATTATCAAAAAAACGGAAATTTGTATCAAAAAATAAAAATCTACTTTCCCGAAAGTTTTAGAAAACCAACTTTCCCAAAACAGATTATCATAGAAAACGGGAAAATTTGTATCATAAAAATGGGAAATATCGACTTTCCGGAAAGTTAATAGAAAACAAATACTGCCGAAAAATAGATTATCATAAAAACTGTAAATTTATCATAAAAAATGGGAAATATCTACTTCCGAAAGTTAATAGATAACCAAATTCCCGAAAATAGACATCATAGAAAACGAAATGAACATAAAAATGGGAAATATCTACTTCACGAAAAGCCTTTAGATAACCAACTTTCAGAAAATAGATTATCATAGAAAACGGAAATTTGCATCATAAAAATGGGAAATATCCACTTTCAAGCTTAGATAACCAACTTTCCCGAAAATAGATTATCATAGAAAACGAAATTTGTATCATAAAATGGGAAATATCTACTTCCCGGAAAAGTTGGTTAGATAAACCCCAAATTTGCCGAAAAATAGATTATCATAGAAAACGGGAAATTTGAACATAAAAATGGGAAATATCTACTTCCGAAAAGTTAAAATTAGATAACCAATTTCCCGAAACAGATTATCATAGAAAACGGAAATTTTGTATCATAAAAAATGGAAAATATCTACCGAAAGTTGGTCAGATAACCAAATTCCGGAAAAATAATATCATAGAAAACGAGAAATTTGTATCATAAAAAATAAATATCTACTTACCAAAAAAAAGTTAGATAACCAAATTTCCTGAAAATAGATTATCATAGAAAAACGAGAAATTTGTATCATAAAAAAAATGGGAAAATATCTACTTTCCGAAAAGCATATCTAATTACCAAATTACACGATAGATTAATCTCAGAAAACTAAATTATTATCAAGGTAAAGTAAATATCTAATCTTCCAGTGAAATATAACCAAATTGCCAAAGTAGATTATCCAGAAAACGGAAAATTTGTATCATAAAAAATGGAAATACCCACTTTCACGAAAGTTTCTAGATAACCAAATTTCCCGAAAATAGATTATCACAGAAAACGAAAATTTGTATCATGCAAAAAATGGAAATATTTATCCTCATGAAAGTTACTATATAAACCAACTTTCCAAAAATAGACCTATCAGAAACGGAGAAATTTGTATCACAAAAATGGAAATATTCATCGGGAAAAGCTATAAGATAACCAACTTTCCCGAAAATAGATTATCATAGAAAACGAGAAATTTGCATAAAAAAAAATGGGGAAATATCTACTCTTCCGGGAAAGTTATCGACCTTAAAGAGATCACAAATAACCCAAATTTGGAAAATAGATTATCATAGAAAACGGGAAATTTGTATCATAAAAATGGAAATATCTACTTCCGGAAAGTTATTAGATAACCAAATTTGCCGAAAATAGATTATCCCAGAAAACGGGAAATTTGTATCATAAAAAATGGGAAATATCTACTTTCCATGAAAGTTTTCAGATAACCAACTCTCCCGAAAATAGATTATCATAGAAAACGGGAAATTTGTATCATAAAAATGGGAAATATCGACTTTTCCGAAAGTTGGTTGATAACTAAATTTGCCGAAAATGATTATCATAGAAAACGGGAAATTGTATCATAAAAATGAGGATATCTACTTTCCGAAAGATAGATTACCAAATTTGCCGAAAATAGATTATCATAGAAAACGGAAATTTGTATAATAAAAAATGAAATATCTACTTTCCGAGAAAGTTTCTAGATAACCAACTTTGAAAATAGATTATCATAGAAAACGGAAATTTGTATCATAAAAAATGGGAAATATCGACCTCCGGGAAAGTTGGAGTTAGATAACCAACCCAGAAAATAGATTATCATAAAAAAGGAAATTTGTATCATAAAAATGGAAATATCTACTTCCGCGAAAATTTCTAGATAAACCAACATTTCCCGAAAATAGATTATCATAGAAAACGAAATTTGTATCATAAAAATGGGAAATATCTACTTTCCGCGAAAGTTTTAGATAACCAAATTTCCCGAAAATAGATTATCATAGAAAACGGGAAATTTGTATCATAAAAAATGGGAAATATCGACTTTCCGGAAAGTTTTAGATAACCAACTTCCGAAAATAGATTATCATAGAAAACGGGAAATTTGTATCATAAAAAAATGGAAATATCGACTTTCCGAAAGTTGTTAGATAACCAAATTCTGCTGAAAATAGATTATCATAGAAAAACGGAAATTTGTATCATAAAAAATGGAAACATCACTTCCGGGAAAGTTAATTATATAACCAACTTTGCTGAAAATAGATTATCACAGAAAACGGGAAATTTGTATCATAAAAATAATATCTACTTTCCGAAAGTTGATAGATAAACCAACCCAGATTATCATAGAAAACGGAAATTTGTATCATAAAAAATGGGAAATATTACTTTCCGCGAAAGTTTTAGATAACCAACTTTCCCGAAAATAGATTATCACAGAAAACGGAAATTTGTATCATAAAAATGGGAAATATCGACTTTCCGAAGTTGTTAGATAACCAACTTTCCCGGAAAATAGATTATCATAGAAACGAGAAATTTGTATCATAAAAAATGGGAATATTCCACTTCTCCGAAAGTTATTAGATAACCAACTTTCCCGAAAATAGATTATCATAGAAAACGAGAAATTTGTATCATAAAAATGGGAAATATTCACTTTCCGGGAAAGGTTATCGACATTTGGGAAAGTAGATTTTTCGTATTTTCGGGGAAATATTACCTAATTTTGGAAAATAGATTATCATAGAAAACGGAAATTTGTATCATAAAAAATGGGAAATATCTACTTTCCGCGAAAGTTGGTTAGATAAACAACTTTCCCGAAAATAGATTATCATAGAAAACGGGAAATTTGTATCATAAAAAATGGGAAATATCTAATTTCCGGGAAAGTTGGTTTGATAACCAAATTTGCCGAAAATAGATTATCATAGAAAACGGGAAATTTGTATCATAAAAAATGGGAAATATCTACTTTCCGCGAAAGTTGGTTAGATAAACAACTTTCCCGAAAAATAGATTATCATAGAAACGGGAAATTTGTATCATAAAAAATGGGAAATATCTAATTTCCGGGAAAGTTGGTTAGATAACCAACTTTCCCGAAAATAGATTATCATAGAAAACGGGAAATTTGTATCATAAAAAATGGGAAATATCTACTTTCCGGGAAAGTTGGTTAGATAACCAAATTTGCCGAAAACAGATTATCATAGAAACGGGAAATTTGTATCATAAAAAATGGGAAATATCTACTTCGCCAGTGCTTTTCGAAACCCAACTTCCTGCGCCCATCATCGCGAAACGTAAAATTTGTATCATAAAAAATGGGAAATATCGACTTTCCGGGAAAGTTTCTTAGATAACCAAACTTTTCCTGAAAATACTATCATAGAAAACGGGAAATTTAATATAAAATGGGAAATATCTACTCATGAAAGTTTTCTAGATAACCAACTTTCCCGAAAATTGATTATCATAGAAAACGTGAAATTTGTATCATAAAAAATGGGAAATATCGACTTTCCGAAAGCTTTTAGATAACCAACTTTCCCGAAAATTGATTATCATAGAAAACGGGAAATTTGTATCGTAAAAAATGGGAAATATCGACTTTCCGGGAAAGTTTCTTAGATAACCAACTTTCCCGAAAATAGATTATCATAGAAAACCGGAAATTTGTATCATAAAAAATGGGAAATATCGACTTTCCGGGAAAGTTGGTTAGATAACCAAATTTGCCGAAAATAGATTATCATAGAAAACGGGAAATTTGTATCATAAAAAAATGGGAAATATCTACTCTCCGGGAAAGTTGGTTAGATAACCAAATTTGCCGAAAATAGATTATCATAGAAAACGGGAAATTTGTATCATAAAGAATAGGAAATATCTACTTTCCGCGAAAGTTGGTTAGATAACCAACTTTCCCGAAAATAGACTATCATAGAAAAAGGGAAAATTGTATCATAAAAAATGGGAAATATCTACTTTCTGGGAAAGTTGGTTAGATAACCAACTTTCCCGAAAATAGATTATCATAGAAAACGGGAAATTTGTATCATAAAAAATGGGAAATATCTACTTTCCGAAAAGAGCTAGGATTACCAAATTTGCCGAAAATAGATTATCATAGAAAACGGGAAATTTGTATCATAAAAATGGGAAATATCTACTTTCCGCGAAAGTTTTAGATAACCAACTTTCCCGAAAATTGATTAACATAGAAACGGAAATTTGTATCATAAAAAATGGGAAATATCTACTTTCCGCGGAAGTTGGTTAGATAAACAACTTTCCCGAAAATAGATTATCATAGAAAACGGGAAATTTGTATCATAAAAATGGGAAATATCTACTTTCCGGGAAAGTTGGTTAGATAACCAAATTTGCCGAAAATAGATTATCATAGAAAACGGGAAATTTGTATCATAAAAATGGGAAATATCTACTTTCCGGGAAAGTTAAGTTAGATTACCAAATTTGCCGAAAATAGATTATCATAGAAAACGGGAAATTTGTATCATAAAAAATGGGAAATATCTACTTTCCGGGAAAGTTATAGATAACCAAATTTGCCGAAAATAGATTATCATAGAAAACGGGAAATTTGTACTGCAAAATGGGAAATATCTACTTTCCGAAAGAAGGGATACCAAATGCCGAAAATAGATTAATATCATAGAAAACGGGAAATTTGTATCATAAAAAATGGGAAATATCTACTTTCCGGGAAAGTTGGTTAGTTAACCAAATTTGCCGAAAATAGATTATCATAGAAAACGGGAAATTTGTATCATAAAAATGGGAAATATCTACTTTCCGCGAAAGTTGGTTAGATAAACAACTTTCCCGAAAATAGATTATCATAGAAAACGGGAAATTTGTATCATAAAAAATGGAAATATCTACTTTCCGGGAAAGTTGGTTAGATAACCAAATTTGCCGAAAATAGATTATCATAGAAAACGGGAAATTTGTATCATAAAAAATGGGAAATAACTACTTTCCGGGAAAGTTGCTTAGATAACCAAATTTGCCGAAAATAGATTATCATAGAAAACGGAAAATTTGTATCATAAAAAATGGGAAATATCTACTTTCTGCGAAAGTTGGTTAGATAAACAACTTCCCGAAAATAGATTATCATAGAAAACGGGAAATTTGTATCATAAAAAATGGGAAATATCTACTTTCCGGGAAAGTTGGTTAGATAACCAAATTTGCTGAAAATAGATTATCATAGATAACGGGAAATTTGCATCATAAAAAATGGGAAATATCTACTTTCCGCGAAAGTTTCTTTGATAACCAACTTTCCCGAAAATAGATATCATAGAAAACGGGAAATTTGTATCACAAAAAATGAGAAATATCTACTTTCCGGGAAAGTTGGTTAGATAACCAAATTTTCCAAAAATAGATTATCATAGAAAACGGGAAATTTGTATCATAAAAAATGGGAAATATCTACTTTCCGGGAAAGTTGTTAGATAACCAAATTTGCCGAAAATAGATTATCATAGAAAACGGGAAATTTGTATCATAAAAAATGGGAAATATCTACTTTCCGGGAAAATTGGTTAGATAACCAAATTTGCCGAATATAGATTATCATAGAAAACGGGAAATTTGTATCATAAAAAATGGGGAATATCTACTTTCCGGGAAAGTTGGTTAGATAACCAAATTTGCCGAAAATAGATTATCATAGAAAACGGGAAATTTGTATCATAAAAAATGGGAAATATCTACTTTCCGCAAAAGTTTCTTAGATAACCAACTTTCCCGAAAATAGATTATCATAGAAAACGGGAAATTTGTATCATAAAAAATGGGAAATATCTACTTTCCGGGAAAGTTAGTTAGATTACCAAATTTGCCGAAAATAGATATCATAGAAAAACGGAAATTTGTATCATAAAAAATGGGAAATATCTACTTTCCGGGGCGAAAGTTTTAGATAACCAACTTTCCGAAAATAGATTATCATAGAAACGGGAAATTTGTACATAAAAATGGGAAATATCTACTTCCGGGGAAAGTTAATAGATTACCAAATTTGCCGAAAATAGATTATCATAGAAACGGGAAATTTGTATCATACAAAATGGGGAAATATCTACTTTCCGGGAAAGTTGGTTAGATAACCAAATTTGCCGAAAATAGATTAATACAGAAAACGGAAATTTGTATCATAAAAAATGGGAAATATTCATTTCTCTCGCGAAAGCTTAGATAACCAACTTTCCGAAAAAACAGATTATCATAGAAACGGGGAAATTCTGTATCATAAAAAATGGGAAATATCGACTTTCTTAGAAAGTTGGTTAGATAACCAACTTTCCCGAAAATAGATTATTTTACAGAAAAACGAGTAAAATTTGCATCATAAAAAATGGGGAAATATCTACTTTCCGCGAAAGCTTTTAGATAACCAACTTCTGAAAATTGATTATCATAGAAAACGAAATTTGGTATCATAAAAAAATGGGAATATCTACTTTCCGGGAAAGAAAGTTAGATTACCAAATTTGCCGAAAATAGATTATCATAGAAAACGGAAATTTGAACATAAAAAATGGGAAATATCTACTTTCCATGAAAGCTTAGATAACCAACTTTCTGAAAAATAGATTATCACAGAAACGCAAATTTGTATCATAAAAAAATGGGAAATATCGACTTTCCGAAAGTTGGTTAGATAACCAACTTTCCCGAAAATAGATTACCGCAGAAAACGGGAAATTTGTATCGTTAAAAAAATGGGAAGACGACTTTCCGGGAAAGTTGGTTAGATAACCAAATTTACGAAAATAGATTATCATAGAAAACGAAATTGGTATCATAAAAAAATGGGAAATATCTACTTGGTCAGAAAGTTGGTTAGATAAATCAAATTCTGCTGGAAAATAGATTATCATAGAAACGGAAATTTGTATCATAAAAAATGGGGGTATCTACTTTCCGGGAAAGTTATTAGATTACCAAATTTGCCGAAAAAATAGATTATCATAGAAAACGGGGAAATTTGTATCATAAAAAAGGAAATATCACTTTCCGGGAAAGATGAGTTAGATAACCGTTCTGTCGTGAAAATAGATTATCATAGAAAACGGGAAATTTGTATCATAAAAATGGGAAATATCTACTTTCTAAGAAAAGCTTTAGATAACCAACCTTCCCGAAAAATAGATTATCATAGAAAACGGAAAATTTGTATCACAAAAAATGGGAAATATCTATCGAAAAGTTGGAAGAGATTAAACCAAATCACGAAAATAGATTATCACAGAAAACGGGAAATTTGCATCATAAAAATGGGGAAATATCGATCTTCCGGGAAAGTTGGTTAGATAACCAAATTTGCCGAAAACAGATTATCACAGAAAACGGAAATTTAGATCATAAAAAATGGGAAATATCCACTTTCCGGGGAAAGTTGGAGTGCCAGATAACCAAATTTGCCAAAAACAGATTATCATAGAAAACGGAATTTGTATCATAAAAAAATGGGAAATATCTACTTCTCTTCCGGGAAAGAAAGCAGATTACCAAATTTGCCGAAAAAGATTATCATAGAAAAACGGGAAATTTGTATCGCCAAAAATGGGAAATATCTACTTTCCGGCGAAAAGCTTTAGATAACCAACTTTCCGGAAAACAGATTATCAAGGAGAAAACGGAAAATTTGTATCATAAAAAATGGGAAATATCGACTTTCCGGGAAAGTTGTTAGATAACCAACTTTCCCTAAAATATATTATCATAGAAACGGGAAATTTGTATCATAAAAAATGGGAAAATATCTACTTTCCGGAAAGTTGAGAGTTAGATAAACTAAATTTGCCGGAAAAATATAGCTATCGGCGCAGAAACGGAAATTTGTATCATAAAAAAATGGGAAATATCTACTTTCCGCGAAAGTTTTGATAAACCAACTTTCCCGAAAATAGATTACTATAGAAACGAAATTTGTATCATAAAAAATGGGAACATCTACTTTCTGCGAAAGTTTTCTAGATGTCCAACTTTCCCGAAAACAGATTATCATAGAAAAACGGGAAATTTGTAATTACAAAAAATGGAAATATCTACTTTCCGGGAATTATCATAGAAAACGGAAATTTGTATCATAAAAAATGGGAATATCGACTTTCCGGGAAAGTTGGTTAGATAACCAACTTTCCCGAAAATAGATTATCATAGAAAACGATAAATTTGTATCATAAAAAATGGGAAATATCTACTTTCCGGAAAGAGCAGATAAACAAATTTGCCGAAAATAGATTATCATAGAAAACGGGAAATTTGAATTATAAAAAATGGGAAATATCTACTTTCCGGAAAGAGTTAGATTACCAAATTTGCCGAAAATAGATTACATAGAAAACGGAAATTTGTATCATAAAAAAATGGAAATATCGATTTCCGAAAGTGGTTAGATAACCAAATTTGCCGAAAATAGATTATCATAAAAAACGGAATTTGTATCATAAAAAATGGGAAATATCTACTTTCCACTGAAAGTTTTAGATAACCAACTTTCCCGAAAATAGATTATCATAGAAAACGGAAATTTGTATCATAAAAATGGGAAATATCTACCAGCGAAAGTTTTAGATAACCAACTTTCCCGAAAATTGATTATCATAGAAAACGAAATTTGTATCATAAAAAAAATGAAATATCGACTTCCGGAAAGTTTTAGATAACCAACTTTCCCGAAAATAGATTATCACAGAAAACGGGAAATTTGTATCGTAAAAAAAATGGAAATATCGACTTTCCGGAAAGTTATTAGATAACCAAATTTGCCAGAAAATAGATTATCACAGGTAAAACTGGTACTAAAAAATGGGAAATATCTACTTACCGAAAGAGTTAGATAACCAAATTTGCCGAAAAAAGATTATCATAGAAAACGGGAAATTTGTATCATAAAAATGGGAAATATTACATTTCCGAAAGTTGGTTAGATAACCAAATTTAACGAAAATAAATTATCATAGAAAACGGAAATTTGTATCATCAAAATGGAAATATCTACTTTCCGAAAGATAGATTACCAAATTTGCCGAAAATAGATTATCACAGAAAACGGGAAATTGTACCACAAAAATGGGAAATATCTACTTCAAGCAGTTTTAGTAAACCAAATTTGCCGAAAATAGATTATCATAGAAAACGAAATTTGTATCATAAAAAATGGGAAATATCTACTTTCCGAAAGTTGAAAGTTAGATTACCAAATCTGCGAAAATAGATTATCACAGAAAAACGAAATTTGTATCGTAAAAAATGGGAAATATCGACTTTCCGGGAAAGTTGAAATAGATAAACCAAATTTGCCGAAATAGATTATCATAGAAAACGGGAAATTTGTATCATCAAAATGGAAATATCTACTTTCCGGGAAAGTTAGTTAGATTACCAAATTTGCCGAAAATATTATCATAGAAAACGGAAATTTGTATCATAAAAAATGGGAAATATCTACTTTCCGCGAAAGCTTAGATAACCAACTTTTCCGGAAAATAGATTATCATAGAAAACGGAAATTTGTATCATAAAAAATGGGAAATATCGACTTTCCGGGAAAGTTTTAGATAACCAACTTTCCCGAAAATAGATTATCATAGAAAAACGGAAATTTGTATCGTAAAAAATGGGAAATATCGACTTTCCGGGAAAGTTGAGTTAGATAAATCAAATTTGCCGAAAATAGATTATCATAGAAAACGGAAATTTGTATCATAAAAATGGGAAATATCTACTTTCCGGGAAAGTTGGTTAGATTACCAAATTTGCCGAAAAATAGATTATCATAGAAAACGAAATTTGTATCATAAAAATGGGAAATATCTACTTTCCGGAAAGTTGGTTAGGATAACCAAATTTGCCGAAAATAGATTATCATAGAAAACGGAAATTTGCATCATAAAAATGGGAAATATCTACTTTCCGGGAAAGTTATTAGATTACCAAATTTAGCCGAAAATAGATTATCAAGAAAACGAAATTTGTATCGTAAAAAATGGGAAATATCGACTTTACGGGAAAGTTGGTTAGATAAACCGTTCGCCGAAAATATAATCATAGAAAAACGGGAAATTTGTATCAAAAAATGGGAATATCTACTTACCGAAAGTTGGTTAGATAAACCAAATTTACGAAAATAGATTATCAGAAAACGGAAATTTTACAAAAATGGGAAATATCTACTTTCCGAAAGTTGATAGATAACCAAATTTGCCGAAAATAGATTATCATAAAAACGGAAATTTGTATCATAAAAGGAAATATCTACTTCACGAAAAAGTTTAGATAACCAACTTTCCCCGAAAATAGATTATCATAGAAAACGGGAAATTTGTAATAAAAAAATGGGAAATATCTACTTTCCATGAAAGTTTCTAGATAACCAAATTTTCCCGAAAATTGATTATCATAGAAAACGGGAAATTTGTATCATAAAAAATGAATATCGACTTTCCGGGAAAGTTTAGATAACCAACTTTCCCGAAAATAGATTATCATAGAAAACGGAAATTTGTATCGTAAAAAATGGGAAATATCGACTTCATGAGAAAGTTGGTTAGATAACCAAATTTGCCGAAAATAGATTATCATAGAAAACGGAAATTTGTATCATAAAAAATGGGAAATATCTACTATCGAGAAAGTTGTTAGATAACCAAATTTGCCGAAAATAATTATCATAGAAACGGGAAATTTGTATCATAAAAAATGGGAAATATCTACTTTTCCAGCAATACGTAACTGAACGAAGCATATCAG
>NW_024737015.1:0-14778 GCF_018991925.1 Homarus americanus
TCCCAGGTGCTCCTCAGACGCTCCCAAGTACACCTCTGACCTCCCAGGTACACCCCTGACACTCCCAGGTACACCCCTGACACTCCCTGGTACACCTCCGACACTCCCAGGTACACCTCTGACACTCCCAGGTACACCTCTAACACTCCCAGGTACACCGCTGTCATTCACAGGTACACCACTGATACTTCCAGCCCTGACACTTCCAGGTACACCTCTGACACTCCCAGGTACATGAATGACACTCCCAGGTACACCTCTGACAATCCCAGGTATACCTCTGACAATCCCAGGTACACCTCTGACACTTCCAGGTACACCTCTGACACTCCCAGGTAAAACAATGACACTCCCAGGTACACCGCTGACACTCCCAGGTACACCTATGACACTCCCAGGTACACCTCTGGGCTCCCAGTGCCACTCTGTTACAGCCAGGTGCTCCTCTGATGCTCCAGGTACTCCCTCTGGCCTCTGGGTACCTCTGACACTCCCAGGTACACCTCTGACACTCTCAGGTACAAAACTGACACTCCAAGTGTTACGAACCCCTCCACCCCGCACTACGAACCACGCCATCTATTGTCCTGATCTACCTACCCAGCACCACGAGCAACGCCATCTAGGGACGAGACACGAGTATGACTCGTCTTAGTTACCACTCCGAGGTTTCCCTTCTCCCTATCCTGGTTGTTGCGTCACCTCCTCAGTCTTCTTTGTCAGCTCCAATTCGAGGAGAGGCACTTGGCTCTGGGAAGTGACCACAGGATCATCTATCCTCTAAACCTACGTGCAGTGACTACCTACCGTCTTCTACAATACTCAGCCTTACTCGTCAGCCGTCTCAGCTCCTCACTTAAGTACTATTATCCTGTATTAACTCCCCCACGTCCACTTGCTTCGAGATTGTTTTATGTTTATTAATATGTATATACTGTTAATGTTTAGGTTAAGTTTGGTTAAGGGTAATTTATAAGCTGAATATTTTGTTAAGGGATTTATGGTACTCTATTATATACAACGAAAACTCGCATCCTTTGTCTACCCTTTTATAGTCCGATTGTCTTTGTTTTTTTTTATTGTTGTTACCTGTTGGGATCTGGGTAGACGTATAACTATATTCTAAAATCCCCAACTCGTAACAAATGGCGACCGTGACAGGACCCGACCTTAAGTACCATATTCCTTCCTCCCTTGTTACTCAGTGTTAATTATTCCTCCCAGTCACTTCTGTTCACAATTGCTTTACGGTAGTTTAAAGTTTCCTTCATATGTGTGTGCATATATTGGTATTATCGTATAGTAAGAGTGACAGACGTAGGATATTAGGTTCCAAGTGTCATAAGGCTTACCTGTTATTACACGTGGCAGTTGTGTAGTAAGTCTTATCGAGTGTTGGGAAGAATCCGGATCTGTTTAATGCCGTACCCTCACTCCAGAGTAGGTTGTTCCATAGTCACTAGTTTACGGTGAAGTGATATCTTGGGACGCCACGCTCTACCAGGACCCCATAATTATAAAGCCTCAATTATTGTTCTTCTCATTATCTCATTCAGGGTCAATCATACCATTTATCAGGGTTGTTAATCCGGATCTTTATATTAATGCCGTAATACGCCCTACCTCTTTCAAGTATATCAGGGTTGTTAATCCGGATCTTTATATTTATGCCGTAATACGCCCTACCTCTTTCAAGTCTCTTATCCTTATCTAAGGATCTTCTCGGAAGAACAATAATCATAAGTGTAATTTCCCTAGGTATAACTTGGTTAGTTTTCGGGACTTTCTGGTTATCCAATGCCGTTATTTAGGGTTAGACCATTAGTTAATTTATCCTATTTTTCTTAACAATGGCCACCTCAGGTTTTGATCTCCAGGATTTTATTGAAAATCCTTCCGTAGCTAAATTACGTGTTAATATCCTGAAGAAAGAATGGAAAGAAATAGCCAACTATTATAATATCCCATTTTCACAGCAACTGACTAAGGAAATGTTAAAAAATCATGTGATTGAAGTGCTGGTTCAACATGAAGTTTTAAAAGAATCCGCTGTTGACAGATTAACGCCCATGTCCAAGAAACTTCAACCACTATCCACCACCCCTCCTCACTCAGAAGTTGCTTCAGGTCTGGCTAGCCCTCAAGAAAAAACACAACGAATAGACGCCTTAGAACTAGAACGAGCAAGGTAGTTCCAAATCAAAATGAAAGAACTAGAGTTGGAACAGGCCAAGTTGGAGAAGGAGGCCAAGTTGGAGCAGGCCAAGTTGGAGCAGCAGGCCAAGTTGGAGCCTGAAGAAAGGTCGGAACAGGCCAAGTTGCAGCATGAAGAAAAGTTGGAACAGGCCAGGTCGGAACAGGCCAAGTTGGAGCAGGAGGTTAGACTGAAAGAACTACAGGTAAGAGAGATAGAAGTCACCTTAACATCGGAGTTTAGATCAAAAGAAGTGGCATTAAGAGAGAAACTAGCTGCTTTTAACCCTGCTACTGCTTCTTCCCTTGTTCCCGGGTTTGATGAATCCGATATGGACGGGTCATTTAGGACTTTTGAGAAAATAGCCGGGAAGAATGAGTGGCCAAAGGACCAGTGGGTGTCAGTGTTAGTTCTAGGTAATGTAGAGTTTATAACTGTCCCTGACTATGATATAGGTCCTCCTCTGATGATAGACCTTGGGAACGTGAAGTGGTAGGTCGAGTTCCTGGGCACACCTACCTCCTCCCACGATGCGAACCCAAGGTTACTTGTTCTTACTGTAAAAACCCAGGCCATACAATCCAGACTTGTAAACACCCAAAGTGTCGAATTGCTAAAAGTAGTTCCATGGATACCAATAGCAACCACCAATGTGGAAAGGCCCCATCAGGATCTCTTCTCTTCATTCACCTATGAGGGAAAAATTTCAATCATAGAGGGGTCTCGTTCTTTCCCTATTCGTATACTACGTGATACGGGCGCAGCACAATCTATCCTCCTGTTTAACGTCATTCCTGATATATCTACCGCATTTACTAATGAGAGTGTTCTAATTTCGAATCTCTCATCCCATTCTTCCTATCCTTTAGCTAAAGTGCACCTCCAATGTCCCTTGATTACTGGGGAAGTGCAAATAGCCATTAGGAAAGACCCAATGCCTGTGTGCGGCATTCATTTATTATTGGGTAATGACTTGGTAGGAGATCTAGTGGTTCCTAACATAAAGACAGTCGACTCTCCCTTACCTGTCAACTCCACCACTGACCTTGAAGAAACTATTCCTCACCTTTTCCCATCTTGTGCTGTCACCCGGTCACAGAGTGTGCGAAATGGGCCCTCTTCATCTAAAACCACCTCCAATATCTTCCTACCCACAGAAGATCTGTACAATAAGACCATTAGTAAGGATGAGCTCATTAAAGCCCAACAATCTGATCCATCTTTGTTCAAACAGGTGATGAAAGACCCCAGTGTGGACCATTGTACATCTTCGGCTTACCACCCACCGTCCCAAGGTGCTTGGAACGGTTCCATGAAAACTTTCAAATGGATACCAATGCTAATAAACTAATCTCCCCTTAACTATATAGTCCATACTCCTGTGTGGACCATTGTACATCTTCGGCTTAGGTTGCTTGGAACGGTTCCAAGATTCACAACTTGTTCACATTAATCTAATGAAACTTTACCATTCCAGGCAGTCAGAGGAAGACATCCCAGAGGCTATAAGCCACCTGTATTACATACGGGTCAGTCGGAGGCTATAAGCGTATTACATACGGTTTTGTCAGGGCCGGAGCCGGAGACAGATGACATGGACCTATTGGAGAATTTAGACTTCCCTCTACCTAAAGAAAACCCTGCTAACAGTCACATACTCAACAACTTGGATGAGTATTTTTCTGTTCTGAATCCATCTCAAGCAAAAGATCTCACTAAGTTATTTTCAACATTTCCTAAAGTCGCGTCAGACCTCCCAGGGTTTTGCAATATACTTAAACATGATATTAAGCTAATCTCGGATGATGTACGACCCATTAGGCAATCAGCCTATCGACTAAATCCACAAAAAAAAGAGATTATGAAAAAGGAGGTAGATTTTTTGTTAAAACATAACTTAGCTGAGCCTAGTACCTCCCCCTGGGCTTCACCTTGCCTTCTCATTCCAAAACCCGATGGCACTTTTCGTTTCTGTACCGATTATCGTAAAGTGAACCAGGTCACTGTCTCAGACTCCTACCTTTTACCTTGATTGAAGATATAATAGACAGCATAGGCTGTGCCAAATTTATCAGCACGGTGGACTTATTGAAAGGATATTATCAAGGGACTCACGATAGGGCCACAAAATAATCTCGGTATTTATAACTCCATTTGGTCTTTTTTTCAATATTTGGTTGTGGCGTTTGACTTTTCTAATGTTCGCCACATTCCAGAGGGCCATCAACTTCCTAATTCAGGACCTAGGTGGGACGTTCGCCTACCTGGATGACCTGGTGGTGGTGTCGGACAGCTGGGACGAACATCTGGTGCGTTTGGAGATACTGTTTGCACGACTGCAAGAGACTGGATTCACCATAAACCTGGCTAAATCTGCTTTTGGCCGGGCCTCAGTGACTTACCTGGGACACATCGTTGGGCATGGTATGGTGAGACCCAAGGACGCAAACGTTAGAGCCATCTTGTCCTTTCCCACTCCAAGGACGAGGAAGGAACTCATGCGCTTCCTGGGGATGTGCGGCTACTACCGTCGGTTCTGCAGTAACTTCTCCAGCGTGGCCGGACCCCTCACAGACCTTACCAGTTCTGCGGTCCCTTACATCTGGAACCAGAGGTGCGACCAGTCTTTCCACCGCCTCAAAGCCTTCCTTGCCTCCAAGCCTGTAGTCCACCCCCCTGACTACACCTTGCCCTTCCATCTGCAAATCGACGCTAGCGGTGTCGGAGTGGGGGCTGTGCTCCTACAACCCGACCCAACCACTGATGTCCTTCACCCTGTGGCATACTACTCCGCCAAGTTGAAAAAACATCAGACCAACTACTCGACCATAGAGAAGGAGGCCCTGGCTCTGGTGTTGGCAATAAAGAAGTTTGAATGTTACCTCCAGTCTTGCCCACAAACAACCCTAGTCTTCACCGACCATAACCCACTCACGTTCATCCAAACCAACAAGACCTCCAACCAGCGAATCCTCCGCTGGGCTCTCCTCACCCAGCCCTATAATCTACAAGTCCGGCACATAAAGGGGGTCGATAACCTGATTGCAGACTCCTTATCCCGAGCTCCAGTGGAAATGCAGCAGCTACTCTCCAGACGCACCAGGTGATCACCTCCTTCGCGCCCGCGCTACGGAGGTCTTTGGAGGGGGGTGTTACGAACCCCTCCACCCAGCACTACGAACCACGCCATCTATTGTCCTGATCTACCTACCCAGCACCACGAGCAACGCCATCTAGGGACGAGACACGTGTATGACTCGTCTTAGTTACCACTCCGAGGTTTCCCTTCTCCATATCCTGGGTTGCGTCACCTCCTCAAAGTCTTCTTTGTCAGCTCCAATTCGAGGAGAGGGACTTGGCTCTGGGAAGTGACCACAGGATCATCTATCCTCTAAACCTACGTGCAGTGACTACCTACCGTCTTCTACAATACTCAGCCTTACTCGTCAGCCATCTCAGCTCCTCACTTAAGTACTATTATCTTGTATTAATTTCCCCACGTCCACTTGCTTCGAGATTGTTTTATGTTTATTAATATGTATATACTGTTAATGTTTAGGTTAAGTTTGGTTAAGGGTAATTTATAAGCTGAATATTTTGTTAAGGGATTTATGGTACTCTATTATATACAACGAAAACTCGCATCCTTTGTCTACCCTTTTATAGTCCGATTGTCTTTGTTTTTTTTATTGTTGTTACCTGTTGGGATCTGGGTAGACGATAACTATATTCTAAATCCCCAACTCGTAACAAAAGAAAAACACTAGATGACAATAATAATTATTTATCATATTATCGCTGGTACACTTTACAAAATCACAACCAACCTCAACCACCACAAACCTCGCAACCACAACCATTTATGACTACAGCTCAATCATTGTATCAGTATCCTCCTCCCCCGCCACCTTACCTTCCTCCTATACCTTACCCTCTCCCTTCTCATAGTTCATCTTCATCCAATTTTCAATGTCATCCCTATCTGTATTATAATAATAATATGATATATCCACAACCACACCACCACCACCACCACCAACAACAACAGCAACAACCACAACCACCACAACAACAACTGCCACCAACATCACAAGAACAACAATCATATATAAGTTAATGGAAACTGGTAAATACACACAATTTATTTTGTTTTTGTTTTCCAAATTCTTTAAAAAGAATCCTAAAATTATAGATAAAACTTTAAAAAAAAACATTTTAGTAAATTTGGTAAACCCTGACATAATTATTATTTTAAACGGGAGTCACACACTGCCTCCCTCATTGATGAGTCATATCCTGCATCAAAATATTTACTCTGCTTTTGTTGTAAGTAATCTTTACAAATCTCAGGGTTAGAGTTTTTCAGAGGGATTGAATTTCTATCACCCAGGTTTGAGAGAGAGGAGTAATTTCTTCTTCTTTCTCTTAAAAAGTCTAACTAAAGTTTTTTGTAAGTTGAGATTCTCTCACCAACAATTTTTCATTAAAGTTGAGTATATATTTGATGCAGGATATGACTCATCACTTAAGTAGTATTTGAGGCAAGCAGGAATTGAGTCATAATAAGTTACCAGCGTATATATTAGGCGTGTTTAACAAATAAGCCTGAGTGTTGCACCCTCAGAGCTAATGCTCTCTTCTCTCCCTATCGCCCACAGACAGACTTGAATAACATGGTAGGAAACAAACAACCAACAAGAAAAATGCAAGAGAATGTCGAGAAAGAAAGGGCTACTGAGAAAGCTAAACAGAAAACTAGGAGGAGTAGTGTTTGTGGTGGTGTTTTTCCTGCTACTAAACTAAATTTCTCATCTGCTTTTCGTCAGATGAGAGAAGAAATAGAGATTGAAGACAACGACGAAGAGATGGAGATAGATAATTATGAAGGGAAGGAGAATAATGAAGGGAAGGAGATAGATAATGATGAAGAGAAGGAAATAGAAGATAATTATGAAGAGGAGGAGGTAGAAGATAATTATGAAGAGGAGGAGAAGAATAAGAATAAGAAAGAAAATAAGATGAAAAATGAAAATGAAACAAAAATAAAAGTAAGGTTATGAAATGGTTGGGAAAGAATGGCTTTGCAGTCTAAGTTAGGCTGAAAATAATAATCACAGACATAAGGTTATTTGTGAAACTGTCGACGGTTGTACTTTCCTTTATCAGATGGAGCTGCATGAGGGACTGAGTATTGCCTCTACTATAGAGGCGGAGCAACATTACTACTACTATATTATTATATTATTAGTATATATAACAAGGAGAGGATAAGACTTTATATTGTCACAAATAGTTATTAAAACACTTCAATAAGAAATAGACTATTCTTTATCCTTGGTAAAGGAGGAGGAGATAAAAGGAAGAAGAGAGAAGGGAGGTAAAGTATATTATGAATTTTATGGAAGAGGGTAAATAGAGTAAGGAAAAGACTATAAAAGAGAAGAAGGATTATACGTGTTAAGCGTGGCAACTGGCATGCCTAAGTTGCCAGTTAACTTCGTATGCAGTGTGTATATAATAGTGTTTAACAACTGACTATTTTAAATCGGTTTACCCCAACAAACTAACAAATTTGTTTTTGATGGACTTAGAATTTTGCTAAGGCATCAATCCTTCAGGTATCAAGACCAAGTAGTGAGGAGGGAAAAGCTGCCTCAGCTGCCTGAGGGACTGTCTATAGCCTTCTACTCTGGAAGATATTGCAAAGACAACTACTACTGCTATATTGGAATTAATATCCAGTTTTCATTATAAGTAGAGCAAGAGGAGCTGCCTGAGGGGCTGCCTATCACCTTCTATGTGTCACTACAATGTTACTGCTACCTACAACGTTACTAGAGCTATACGACAACAAACACCATATATCCCCCGACAAAGACCAAAAAAGCCAGTTCCTCTGTAACGTATGTGGCAAGATTTTAAGTTGTGAAAAAAACCTTCGCAAACATGAGTTGCGCCACAACGAGAAAACATTTAAATGTTAGTTTTGTGATAAAAAATATTACGGGTCAAAAGTCCTGACTCAACACAGAAAAACACACATACAGGAAGCAAAGTTTCACTGTAACGTACGTGGCAAGATTTTAAGTAGTGCAAGAACCCTTCGCGATCACTTGTTGCTTCATAGCGATAAAAGAGAGAAAACTTTTAAATGTGAGTTTTGTGACAAGAAATTTTATTGGCCGAGTAGCCTAACTCACCACAGAAATAAACACCAAATATTCCCATAACAAAGCAGCAAGTTTCTCTGTAACATATGTGGCAGGATTTTAAGTAGTGCAACATGCCTTTGCGAACACCGGTTGTGCTACAACGTAGAGAAAACTTTTAAATGTGAGTTTTGTAATAAGAAATATTATGGACTACAAACCCTGAATAACCACTGAAAAAAAACACATACAAGAAGCAAAGTTTCGCTGTAACCTATGTGGCAAGATTTTAAGTAGAACACGCATCCTTCGTCATCACCAGTTGCGTCACAGCTTAAAGAAAACTTTTAAATGTGAGTTTTGTGACGAGAAATTTTATTGGCCGAATAGCCTGGTTCACCCCAGAAAAAACACATATCCCCACCACCAAAGGACGAGGAGAATGTCAACGAGGATGACGATAATGAACACGATAATTGTAAACTACCTGATGGAGTAGAATTGCCTAAGGATAAACCACAACTGAAGGAGGAGAAGAAGAAGGAAGAAGAGGAAGAGGATCTTGATCTTGATCTTGATCTTGATATAGTGAAGGAGGAGGAGGAGGAAGAGTGGGAGGAATGCGAGTTCGATGATCTGCCCCTATCCGAAGTAAATCGGCTACAACCTAAAGAGGAGGAGGAGGAGGATAAACTAGATGTCGATGTAGATTTTCCTGATGTAGTGAAGGAAGAAGAGGAGGAATGGGAGGAATGCGAGTTCGATGATCTACCCCTATCCGAAGTAAATCGGCTACAACCTAAGGAGGAGGAGGAGGATAAACTAGATATGCGATGTAGATTTTTCCTGATGTAGTGTGGGAAGGAGGAGGAGGAAGAGTGGGAGGAATGCGAGTTCGATGATCTACCCCTATCCGAAGTAAATCGGCTACAACCTAAAGAGGAGGAGGAGGAGGATAAACTAGATGTCGATGTAGATTTTCCTGATGTAGTGAAGGAAGAAGAGGAGGAATGGGAGGAATGCGAGTTCGATGATCTACCCCTGTCCGAAGTAAATCGCCTAGAACCCAAGGAGGAAGAGAAAGAGACACATCAGAGCAGTCATTATCCGACAATATGAATTATAAAGTAAATACTCATCTCTCATTCCTCATCTCACACACACACACACACACACACATGCACTCACACACACACACACAGGGTTTTAAAATTTTACTATTATTTGAGACTATTTTACTATACAGGTACAGTACTATATTTTTTATTTTTCATTTTTCAAAATTTTTTCAGATGGCGATGAATGACGTGTACTCTTTCGGCAGACTGTATTGAAAAATTGATAGGAGGAGAGGAGAGTGAAAGTGGATTTTACTTTGTAAGAAATGCTTCAAACAATATCTTAAACATAATCCTTGAAAAATAAATTTAGCACTCAATTAAAAATGGTGGTGAGATTTAAAAAAAAATTGTATTTAAAATAAAACTTACTACCCTAATTTTTAGTTTGTACTCCATAAAACTTACTACCCTAATATTTTTAGTTTGTACTCCGTCCTCAAAAAGGTCTAGGCAGTCCTACTTTTTTTTTTTGACAGTGGTGGTGCTGCTGGTGCTTCCATCCTCCTCTTTAGTCTGTGCTTCGCCCTCAAGGGTATCGGCAGCCTGGCTACCTCTGGCTGGTGCCAAAAATTGCCTGCCTTTCTCTTCCCGCTGTTGTCAATTTGCTAATATTATGGACGAATTGACGAGATTGAGGTTACTGCAGAAGATTTGTATGCATTATTCTTCTTGTGAGTACTGTGAACAGAAGTTTATTAACGAAGACAGCCTGCAGCTCCACATCATTAAAACGCACCACAAGCAGCCGAAGTCCTACGAGAACAAACACCATATATCCCCCGACAAAGACAAAAAAAGCCAGTTTCTCTGTAACGTATGTAAGTACAGTAGTACAAGCAGCCTTCGCCATCACCTGTTGCTCCATAGCGATAAAAGAGAAAACTTTTAAATGTGAGTTCTGTGACAAGAAAATGTATTGGTCGAGTAACCTGGTTCGCCACAGAAATAAACACATATTCCCACCACCAAAGGACGAGGAGGATGCCAACGAGGATGACGACTACGAAGACGATAATTGTAAGCTACTTGATGGAGTAGAATTGCCTGAGGATAAACCACAACCGAAGAAGAAGGAATGCGAGTTCGATTATCTACCTTTTTCCGAAGTAAATCGCCTAGAACCCAAGGAGGAAGTAGAAAAAGACACATCAGACACCATGTTCGGCAGAAGTCATTATCCGGAATAAAGTGAATATTTCCTCCTCCACACACACTACACACATACCATATACGCACCCATACACATATATTTATGAGACTATTTTATATCATTTACTATATAATATTTTTTTTTTTTTTTTCAGAGACGAAGGAGGAGAGGATGGTGGAAGTGGATATTACTTACTTCAAAACACTATTTTAAATATAATCCTTGAAATGACAATAGAAATAGTTTATTAACTTTTAATAAGAAAACTTACTACCCTAATATTTTTAGTTTATACTCCGTCCTCGAGGGTCTAGACAATCCTACCTTTTTTTTTGGTGGTGGTGCTAGTGCTAGTGCTCCGCCCTCTTAAGTCTGTGCTCCGCCCTTGAGGGTGGTCTAGGCAGTCCTACCACCTTTTTTTTTTGTTTTTTCTTTGGTAGTGATGGTGCTGCTGGTGTTGGTGCTTCCGTCCTCCTCTTTAGTCTGTGCTTCGCCCTCGAGGGTATCGGTAGCCTGGGCCTGATTTCTTTGTTGGTTTAACAAACACAAACTACCCACGGTACCCCCTGGCTGGTGCCAAAAAACTGCATGCCTTTCTCTTCCCGCTGTTGTCAATTTGCTAATATTATGGACGAATTGATGAGATCGAGGTTACTGCAGAAGATTTATCCCAACAACGACAGAAAAAGCCAGTTTCTCTACCTGACTCCATACAGAAATAAACAAGAGATAAGCAGCAAGTTTCTCTGTAACATATGTGGCAAGAATTTAAGTAGTGCAACATACCTTCCCAAACACCTGTTGCTCCATAGCGATAAAAGAGAGAAAACTTTTAAATGTGAGTTTTGTGATAAGAAATATTATAGACTACAAACCCTGAATAATCACAGAAAAACACACATACAGGAGGCAAAGTTTCTCTGTAACGTATGTGGCAAGAAACTAGGTAGTAATAGCAGCCTTCGCCATCACCAGTTGCGTCACAGCTTAAAGAAAGCTTTTAAATGTGAGTTTTGTGACGAGAAATTTTATTGTTCGAGTAACCTGGTTCACCACCAAAGGACGAGTATGAGCTACAAACCCTGAATAGACATAGAAAAACACACATACAGGAGGCAAAGTTTTGCTGTAACATATGTGACAACATTTTAAGTAGTACAAGCAGCCTTCTCCATCACCAGTTGTGGCACAGCTTAAAGAAAACTTTAAAATGTGAGTTTTGTGACGAGAAATTTTATTGGCCTAGTAGCCTGGCTCGCCACAGAAAATTTAAACACATATCCCCACAACCAAGGAGCAAGTTTCTTTGTAACATATGTGGCAAGAATTTAAGTAGTGCAATATACCTTCACAATCATGAGTTGCGCCATAAAAGAGAGAAAACTTTTAAATGTGAGTTTTGTGACAAGACATTTTATTGGCCGAGTAGCCTGACTCACCACAGAAATAAACACACTAGAAAAACACACATAAAGGAAGAAAAGTTTTTCTGTAATGTATGTGGCAGGAAGTTAAGTAGCTTGTACAACCTTCGCCATCACCTGTTGCTTCATAGCAATAAAATGGAGAAAACTTTTAAATGTGAGTTTTGTGAGAAGAGATATTACGGACCGACTGGCCTGAATAACCACAGGAAAACACACACACAAGAAGCAAAGTTTCGCTGTAACGTATGTGGCAAGATTTTAAGTAGTACACGCAGCCTTCGCCAACACCTGTTACTCCATAGCGATAAAAGAGAGAAAACTTTTAAATGTGAGTTCTGTGACAAGAAAATTTATTGTTCGAGTAACCTGGCTCGCCACAGAAAAAAACACATATCCCCACCACCAAAGGACGAGGAGGATGCCAACGAGGATGACGACGACGAAGATGAAGACGATAATTGTAAGCTACCTGATGGAGTAGAATTGCCTGAGGATAAACCACAACCGAAGAAGAAGAATTATTACTACATATCACCACCCAGGATAGGAGAAAATCACTGTATACCTGAGAAGTTTTGCTGTCGCTACGTGGAACGACTTCCTAATACCAGGCATGGAAACAGTACTGGTATGATTACCTGGGAAGTATCCCATCTGCTCATCAAGAGAAGTGTAATGAAAATACTATTTGTTCTTCTGATGAAGGCCAACTCTTTTGTAATGTAACAGGTGATGTTGCACTCTAACAGGTGGAGCAGTCTGATGTGTTGAGTGTTATTGTAAGAAGGGATGACCGAGATAAGGAGGTCACTGATTGTTATGAGCAGTAAGTATGTGGGTGATACGCAATTAATGCAAGACGTCTGTTGGGCAGTGTAACCAAAATCATCGTTGTTCCTCTGAGGAAGGCCAACTCACTTGTATTTTAACGGAATGCAATATGTTTTATAAGGAATAAATTAGTTAAGACATGTCATTGTTTCACCCTTCTTTCCCCTTATCGATCTGGCCAATGAAAAACCCAACCCATTGCCTAGTCCACTCTGCCCGCTACCTAACGAGCTACTGCCCAGAGGGGTTCTGGTGGCAGCAACTCTTAGAAATTAAGAATAGAGTTAAGTTATCCCATTAGACTTAGTGACCCCAGAATCTTGCAGTATACTCCTGGGTGGGGGATAGAGCTGGTGGAGGGTGCGCTGCTGCCCCCTGACTCTGTGTCGGCACACTTGCTTCCACTACCCTCTCCCTGAATATTACCCATGAACACCCGCCCCCATTCCTCCTCGACTCTTCCCTTCTCTGCTTAAAGCCCTGCAGGAGCTTCTTGTGCTGTTCCCTCTGCATTACCGTGCGATCTGGGTGAATAAATACACTCCGAAATGCCTTGTTCTTGCTAATTTTTTTTGCCTGCCAAATAACCTCCCATTTCTCCTCCTCACTCACTAGTGTGATCCTGAGGGGGTGAGGCTTATCCCTCTGCTTTTGTCCCAGCCTCCTCACACCCTGAGGGGTTGGTGGCATCTTCAGAACTTCTGTACAAATATTCCTAAACTGCATCTTAAAATGTGTTATCCTACTCTCAGTTCCCCCCACCAGGTACGTAGATTAACTAATGAAAATGAATATTGTTTTAAAGTAACAGCTACCTGAATCATATATATATATATATATATATATATATATATATATATATATATATATATATATATATATATATATATATATATATATTGTAGTGATAGGGTGTCAGACCACAGCTTACATCTCAGAAACAGTCCAGACTTGACCCGACATTAGGGGGGTCAAGTGTAAGGGTAACCTTCGTGGCTGCCCATGGGTTATAAATCAACCAGGCTCCCCTCCACATGTCGCACGGCCCCAACAAATATGCAAGACACACAGTGAGCAAAGGAGCCACCTGCGGTCCTCCCCCAATTTACTCAAAGAACCTACAGTACATCCCAGACAAGGCCCAGACCTATCTTCACATTAATCAGGTAAAATGTAACCCTCGAGCCCAAGTCAAGGGGCCACAAATCAACCAGAGCCTCTCTTGTCACACGGCCCCACCAACGATGTTAACAGGCAAGCTTTCATCTGAAGATTTCTCCAGAATATACAACAACTTATAGTCTCAGACAAAGTGCAGACCTGACCCTACATTAGCGAGGGCAAATGTAAGGAGACCCTTCGCCGCCGCCCCCCCGGATCAGCTCAACCTGACGGCTGGTCTTCCAATATATAGGACGTCCTAGCCCTCCCTCACGAGAGTGTGTCTTGCAACCAGGAAGGGCCAGCTACTACGTCTCCAGTCCCGCTCGAGAGAAGCCCACCACTAAGTGTAACGAAGTCTCAGCCGGGTCCGACGACAGAATGCTGTCAACTCAACGTGTAACAGTAAGTGCTGGCTGTGTAGACGATAGAAGTGCAGTGATCCCAAACCTCCCCAACGATCGACTTAGTGAAGTGCCCATTCTAATTGTGAGGTTAGGTTATACGAGAATACCATAGTCTATCATAAATTGTGTACGAACCCCCCCTATTAATCCCCCCTATTGAACTAGTAAAATAAAGCTGTAACACGCATTGGTGTTTTATATACTACACTTGTACTGTGCCTGTGTTAATATACAGTGTTGACATCACACCCTCGAGACACGCTACCATTTCCTCTCGCTATAATACTCTACTACTATAAACTCCTAACTTACCTCTTCATGTGAGATTTTGTCTCATT
>NW_024737016.1:0-7724 GCF_018991925.1 Homarus americanus
CCTGATACTGCATCCTAGCCTGATGCTTCGTGTCCCCAGCCTGATACTTCATATCCTAGCCCGATATTACCGTATCCCAGGCTCTTTATAGTCTTCACATCTCCAGCCTCGATACTGCATCCCAGGCTGAGACTGTATCCCCAGCTCGATACTGCATCCTGTAATGGAAAATGCATCCCAGCTTCCCATTGACTGCATCTCAGGCTGATGCGTCGCAGTATCCCAGCCTGACACTGCATCCCAGGCCGATACCGTACCCCAGCCCGATGCTGTATCCTAGCCTGATACTGTATCCCAGGGCTGATACTCTCAAAACAGTATCCTAGCCCGACACTTATTTCAGGCTTGATACCGTATCCAGCCGATACTGCATCCCAGGCCGATACCGTATCCCAAAGGCCGACACTTCGTATCCTTAGGCCAGATACTGTATCCCAGCCCGGACACTGTATCCCTAGGCTGATACTGTATCCCAGGCTGACACTGTATCCTAGGCTGATACTGTATCCTAGGCTGAACGGTAAAGGTATCCTAGGCTGATACTGCATCCTAGGCTGATGGTTTGCATCCAGGCTGATACCGGTATCCCAGGGCTGATACTGCATCCTAGGCTGATATCATTGTATCCTAGGCTGACATCGTATCCTAGGCTGATACTGCATCTCAGACTGAGTGCTGTATCCTAGGCCGATACTGTATCTCTAGGCTGATACTTGCATCCTAGCCTGATACCATCCTATGCTGACACTGTATCCTAGGCTGATACCGTGTCCCAGCCTGATATTGAATCCCAGGCCGATACTGCATCCTAGACTCGATGCTGTATCCTAGACTGAGCGCTGTATCCTATGCTGATACTGTGTCCTTAGCCTGATTGAATCCCAGGCTGATATCACATCCTTTAGGCCGATACTGCATCTTTTTAGGCTGATACTGCATCCTAGCTTGACACTATGATCCAGGCTGACACTGTATCCCAGCCCGATACTGTATCCTGGAAATGATACTGTATTCAGGCTGATGCTGTATCCTAGCTCGACACTGTGGCATCCCAGCCTGAGTACTGTATCCTAGGCTGATACTGTTGTATCTTTAGCTGATACTGTATCCCAAGCTGATACTGCATCCCAGCCCGACACAATATCCTAGCCTGATATCAGTCCTAGGCTGACACTGTATCCTAGCCTGATGGTACGTATCCCAGGCTGGATACTGATTCCCAGCCCTATTACTATATCTTAGCCTGATACTGTATCCTAGCCTGACATTATATCCTAGCTCGATACGTATCCTAGGCTTACACTGTATCCTAGCCTGATACTGTATCCTAGGCTGATACTGTATCCTAGCCTGACACTGTGCATCTTAGGCTGATACTGTATCCTAGCCTGGACACTGTATCGTAGGCTGATACTGCATTCTAGCCTGATGTATGGTATCCAGCCTGAGCAGCATTGTATCCTAGCTGATACTGTATCCTAGCCTGACACTGTATCTTAAAGTGCTTGATACTGTATCCTAGGGCTGATACTGCATCCTAGGCTGATACTGTATCCTAGCCTGACACTGTATCCTAGGCTGACATCATCCCAGGCTGATACACTGTATCCCAGGGGCTGATACCGTATTCCAGGGCTGACAGATCCCATGCTGATACTGCATCCCAGGCTGATACTGTATCCCAGGGCTGATACTGCATCCTAGGGGTGACACTGCATCCTAGCCTGACACTGCATCCTGTGGGCTGATACTGCATCCCAGGCTGATACTGCATCCCCAGCCGATACTGTGGATCCAGCCTGAGACTGCATCCCAGCCCGGGACACCGTATCCCAGGCTGACACTGCATCCCAGCTGATACCGCATTCTAGGGCTGACACTGCATCCCAGGGCCGACACTGTATCCCAGGCTGATACTGCATCCCAGCTGATACCGTGTATCCCAGGCCGATACTGCTGCATCCCAGGGGCTGACACTGCATCCCAGGGCTGATACTGTATCCCAGGCTGACACTGCATCCTAGGCACGACAACCAATCTGATACGTCCTAGCCTGATATTAACCTAGGCTGACATTGTATCCTAGGCTGATACTGTATCCTTGGCTGATACTGTATCCTAGGCTGATACTGTATCCTAGCCTGATATTGTATCCTAGGCTCATACTGTATCCTAGACTGATGCTGTATCCTAGGCTGACACTGTATCCTAGGCTGACATTGTATCCTAGGATGATACTGTATCCTAGGCTGATACTGTATCCTATGCTGATACTGTATCCTAGGCTGACATTGTATCCTAGGATGATACTGTATCCTAGGCTGATACTGTATCCTATGCTGACACTGTATCCTAGGCTGACATTGTATCCTAGGCTGATACTGTATCCTAGGCTGATACTGTATCCTATGCTGATACTGTATCCTAGGCTGACATTGTATCCTAGGATGATACTGTATCCTAGGCTGATACTGTATCCTATGCTGACACTGTATCCTAGCCTGATATTGAATCCTAGGCTGATACTGTATCCTAGGCTGATACTGTGTCCGAGCCTGACATTGAATCCTAGGCTGATACTGTATCCTAGACTGATGCTGTATCCTATGGTGATACTGTATCCTAGGCTGACACTGTATCCTAGGCTGATACTGTATCCTAGACTGATGCTGTATCCTATGCTGACACTGTATCCTAGGCTGATACTGCATCCTAGCCTGATATTGTATCCTAGGCTGATACTGTATCCTAGGCTAATACTGTATCCTAGACTGATGCTGTATCCTATGCTGATACTGTATCCTATGCTGATACTGTATCCTAGGCTGATACTGTATCCTAGGCTGATACTGTATCCTAGGCTGATACTGTATCCTAGGCTGATACTGTATCCTAGGCTGATACTGTATCCTAGGCTGATACTGTATCCTAGGACTGACACTGTATCCTAGCTGACACTGTATCCTAGGCTGATACTGTATCCTAGGCTGATACTGTATCCTAGGCTGACACTGTATCCTAGCCTGGCTGACTGATACTGTATCCTAGGCTGATACTGTATCCTAGGCTGATACTGTATCCTAGCCTGATACTGTATCCTAGGCTGATACTGTATCCTAGGCTGATACTGTATCCTAGGCTGATACTGTATCCTAGCCTGATATTGTATCCTTGGCTGATACTGTATCCTAGGCTGATACTGTATCCTAGGCTGATATTGTATCCTTGGCTGATACTGTATCCTAGCCTGATACTGTATCCCAGGCTGATACTGTATCCTAGCCTGATATTGTATCCTTGGCTGATACTGTATCCTAGGCTGATACTGTATCCTAGGCTGATATTGAATCCCAGGCTGATACTGTATCCTAGACTGATGCTGTATCCTATGCTGACACTGTATCCTAGCCGATACTGTGTCCCGAAATTGAGGTTATTGAACTCCCAGGCCGATACTGTATCCTAGACTGATGCTGCATCTCAGACTGACGCCAAAGTCCTAGGCTGTGACACTGTATCCCAGCTTGATACCGTATCCTTCTAGCCGATGCCGAATCCCGGGTTGACACTGCATCCCAGTCGATACCGTATCCCAGGCTGATGCTGCATCCCAGGCTGACACCGTATCCCAGATCGTTACCGTATCCTCCAGTTTTGGACACTGTATCCCAGGCTGATGCTGAATCCTGGGCTGATACTGTATCCGCTCGATGCTATATCCTAGCTGATACTGTATCCTAGATCGATGCTGCATCCCCAGGGCTGATACTGTATCCCAGGCTGATACCGCATCCCAGTAGCCCGGATACTGTATCCCATGCTGACACTGTATCCCAGGGTCACTGTGTCCCAGCCTGATATTGAACCCCAGGCCGATGCGTACTGTATCCCAGACTGGATGCTGCATCCCAGACTGATATCCCATGCCGATACTGCAGTCCCAGCCTGATATTGAAACTTAGGCTGATACTGTAGATCCTAGATTTGACGCTGTATCCTAGGCTGATACTGTGTCCCAGCCTGATATTGAATCCTGTGGGCTATACTGTATCCTAGATCGATGCTGCAATCATAGACCATGCTGCATCCATGCCGATACCGTGTCCCAGCCTCGAATATTAAAACTCAGGCTGATACTATATCCAGACTATGCTGTATCCCAGATCGATTTTCGTATCCTAGGCTGATATTGTATCCTAGCTGATATCAGTCCTTGGCTGATACGTATCCCCAAAGGGCTGAAAATTGTATCCTAGCCTGATATTGTGTATCCTAGGCCTATACTGTATCCTAGACTATGTATCCAGGCTGACACTGGGTATCCCAGGCCGACATTGTATCTGGATGATACTGCATCCTAGGCCGATACTGCATCCATGCTGACACTGTATCCTAGGCCGACATTGTATCCATAGGACGATACCGTATCTTAGCTTCGATACCAACCCCAAGTGCTGACACTGTATCCTAGTCAGACATTGCATCCCAGCGATACCGTATCCCAGGCCGACACTGTGTATCCTTATGCCGACACCGTATCCCAGGGCCGACAATAGTATCCCAGGATGACACTGCATCCCAGGCTGATACTGTATCCTATGCCGACACCGTATCCCAGCCTGATATTGAATCCAGGCTGATACTGTATCCTAGGCTGATACTGTGTCCGAGCCTGACATTGAATCTCAGGCTGATACTCGTATCCTAGACTGATGCTGTATCCTGGTGCCGATACTGTATCCCAGGCTGACACTGTATCCTAGGCTGATACTGTATCCAAGACTGGATGCTGTATCCTATGCCGACAGTGTATCCGGCTGATACCGCATCTCAGCTCCGCTGATGTTATTGCATCCCAGGCTGATACTGTATCCCAGGCTGATACTGTATCCTCAGACCGATGCTGCATCCTATGCTGATACTGCATCCCAGGGCTGATATCAGTAATATCCCAGGGCTGATACTGCATCCCAGGCCGATACCGTATCCCAGGCCGAGTACTGCATCTCAGGCCGATACTGTGTCCCAGGGCTGATACTGTATCCCAGGGCCGATACCGTATCTCAGGCCGATACTTCTCTGTATCCCAGGCCGATACTGCATCCTAGCTTATTACTGTATCCTAGCTGATACTGTATCCCAGGGCCGATACTGTATCCTAGGCTGATACTGTATCCTGTAACAGATACTGTATCCCCAGGCTGATACCGTATCCTAGGCTGATACCGCATCCTAGGCCGACACTGGTATCTAGTCTCGATACTGTAATCCTAGCTGTTGATACCGGTATCCGGGAAAGTCAGATACTGCATCCTGTATTATAATTTGCATCCCAGCCAGAGTACTGCATCCCAGCCTGATGGTGTATCCTATGCCGATGCACAGAGTCCCAGAAGTCGATACTGTATCCCAGCCCGATATTGAATCCTGTAGCCGATACTGTATCCCAGACTGATGCTGTATCCTGCCGACACTGTATCCCAGGCTGATACCGTGTCCCAAAATTTCGATATTGAACTTAGCCGGTATCTGCATCCTAGACTGATGCCGAGGTCCCAGACCGGACGCCGGTATCCAGGGCCGACACTGCATCCCAGTTTATACCGCATCCCAGTCAAAGCTGAATCCTTTTAACATACGATACTGCATCCCAGCCTGATACGTATCCAGTCAGATGCTGCATCTCAGCTGACACTGTATCCCAGACTGGATACTGCATCCTAGCTTGACACTGTATCCCAGGCTGATGCTGAACCTGGGCTGATACTGCATCCTGCCTGATGCTATATCCTAGGCTGATACTGGGGTATCCTGTAGACTGATACTGTATCTTAGTATTATGGTATATGGATTATATATTATGTATGTATATTATGTATGTGCTCCATTTATGTATTATTTTACACTCAGTTTAGTTAGCAGCGGTAAATGCACAAATATATCCTATTAATTAATATACTTATGAAGTCATAATGTATCACTGCCATACGTCAGTTCTGATGGTAGCAGCTGACAAGGAGCCTAGCTGAGGAGAGCACAATACTTCCTCAGGTACATACTCTCCATCCAGCAAAACCCAATCACAAAACCATACAGGTGTTTTCGTGTCTTCCCTGTATATAGAACTTATTATTCAGAACCCAACAGCATCTCAGCCTGATACTGTATCCTAAGCCGATACTGTATCCTGGCCTGATGCTGCATCCTAGGCCGACACTGCATTCCAGACTTGATACTGCATCCTAGCTTGACACTGTATCCCAGGCTGATGCTGAATCCCGGGCCGATACTGTATCCCAGCCCGATGTTATATCCCAGCCGATACTGTATTGTATCCAGCCTGATACTGCACCCCAAGCCGATACTGCATCCCAGCCTGATGCTGCATCCTGTGGGCCGACACTGTATCCCAGACTGACAATACTGCATCAGCTTGACACTGTATCCCAGGGCTGATGCTGGAATCCTGGGGCTGATAATGTCCTAGCTCGATACTGTATCCTGCAGCTGATAGTAATGTGAACCTAGATTGACATTGCATCCTAGCCTGATACTGTATCCTTGTTGACATTGCATCCTGAAAGGACACTGTATCCCAGGCTGACACCATATCCTAGTTCTGATGCATCCAAGGCTGACATCATCCCAGCCTGAATTGCATCCTAGGCACCATCCCAGGCTGAATCCTGGGCTGATACTGTATCCCAAATGAGGCACGGTCCTAGGCTGATACTGTATCCTAGATTGATACTGCATCCTAGCCTGATACTGTATCCCAAGCTGATACTCGTATCCCAGGGCTGACACTGTATCCTAGGCTGACACCATATCCCCCAGCCTGATGCTGCATCCAAGGCTGACACTGTATCCCAGCCTGACACTGTATCCCAGGCTGACACCATATCCCAGCCTGATGCTGCATCCTAGGCTGATACTGTATCCCAGGCTGATACTGCATCCCACAGCCTGACACTGTATCCTAGGCTGACACTATATCCTAGCCTGATACTGTATCCTAGGCTGACACTATCCTAGGGTGATACTGCATCCCAGCCTGACACTGTATCCCAGCCCGATGCTATATCCTAGCCTGATACTGTATCCTAGGCTGACACTATATCCTAGCCTGATACTGTATCCTAGGCTGATACTGCATCCTAGGCTGCCTATCCTAGGCTGACACTATATATCCTAGCCTGATACTGTATCCTAGGCTGACACTGTATCCTAGGCTGACACTATATCCTAGCCTGATATCATCCTAGGCTGACACTATATCCCAGCCTGATACTGTATCCTAGGCTGATGCTGAATCCTGGGCTGATACTGTACTAGACTGATACTGTATCCCAGCTGATACTGTATCCTAGGCTGACACTATATCCTAGCCTGATACTGTATCCAGGCTGACACTGTATCCTAGGCTGACACTATATCCTAGCCTGATACTGTATCCTAGGCTGACACATATATCCTAGCCTGATTGTATCCTAGGCTGACACTGTATCCTAGGCTGACACTGTATCCTAGGCTGACACTATATCCCAGCTCGATGCTGTATCCTAGGCCGATACTGCATCCCAGCCTGATACTGTATCCTAGGCTGACACTATCCTAGGGTGATACTGTATCCTAGCCTGACACTGTATCCTAGGGCTGACACTATATCCAGCTCGATGCTGTATCCTAGGCTGACACTGTATCCTAGGCTGATGCTGTTTCCT
>NW_024737017.1:0-2153 GCF_018991925.1 Homarus americanus
TAGGACATTTTACAGTGCTCTAAGTTCCTTCTTTACATCAAAGCTTATTTTCCTTCTCGATATTCCAAGATCTTCAGTCTCCCTCCTCTCATGCAATGTTTTAAATTTTCTAAAGAACCACCTGTGGGAGTAAAATAACTAACTTCTGCTTTGTGGGAATACTTATTTGGGCAATCATGACTGCTTGAATACAGCAGCCCCCCAAGATTCGACCAACCAACACCAACACTTACATTTACAAATGGGATCCAAATATATTCATCACAGGACGTTCCAGGATTGAGAGATTTCGGGATATGGAGATGAATTTTCTCATCCGGAATTTTTCTGGATACTTTTAAAGTTTTCAGTCTAAACTATGCATCTCACACAGACACACACAGAGCTGCATTTATTTATGCAAACACTACTGTACATGTACAACATATTGTAAATATAAAAAAATACTGTGTATATACTTTACTGTACTCACCAGCAGATGCTCTTGTTTTGAGCTTATGTTGCAGGCTGGCAAATGATGATACAAGATGGCCTACCTTTGTTCTGTACCTTCTCCTGTAGCAGGTATTGCTAACTGTTACTATCCTCTCTCTCTCCATGAAGGAGGTTTGTACATGCAATTTATACTGCACATTCACCCTCTACACACTAGCATACACTGTTCACTTTGCTATGTACAGTACAGTACTTTACATATGGTACTTTAACACTTAACTGAATGTACAATACAGTAAACTGTATACTTAGCTGTAATCACTTATGTCTTAACACTGCTTTAATGGTATTCTTGGCTGATTATATGCTGGTACAGTAAAGCACAGTAGGGCTGCCTCACTTATCGCAAATGTTACGGGCATGAAACTTGTTGCGAATATCGAAATTGTGAATAGCGGAGCAATTTCTCCCATAAATAATGTCAATAGGGGGGATACGGGCATCGCGGTGGTCACGGCCGTCAGATTTTAACACTTGTTTTACTCAATACATATAGAACATAAAATAAATAAAGAAACAAGGGCATAAGATCAAATAAACATCAATAACAAACACTTTGAGTTTATTAGGTGTATATGTTTACAAGTACCGTATGCTTTACATGATTGAGTGTGTGAGTGTTTGAATGTTTATGTGCATAGGTGTGTGAGGTAAGTTTTAGAAGTAGACTGTTAATTTACCTCTGATGTGCTGTGTTGCTTGCTTGCTGAAGTTGGCATTAGGGGAGAGGGTGAAGGTTTACTGGGGTGAGAGGAGGCTGGGGTCATCAGCCACCTCACTCTCCTCACTGCCAGGGTTGTCAGCCACCTCACTCTCCTCACTGCCAGGGTCGTCAGCCACCTCACTCTCCTCACTGCCAGGGTCATCTAACACCACTCCCCACCATCACGCCAGGGTCGTCAGCCACCCCACACCTCATCATCACTGCCAGGGTCGTCAGCCACCCCACTCATCATCACTGCCAGGGCTGTCAGCCACCCCACCTCCCCCCCACCGCCAGGGTCATCAGCCACCCCACCCCCATCATCACTGCCAGGGCCATCAGCCACCCCACCTCATCACCACCACAGGGCCGTCACACCTCACCTCATCATCACTGCCAGGGTCACAACACCCACCTCACATCATCACTGCCAAACATCAGCCACCCCACCTCCCCCCACCAGGGCCGTCAGCCACCCTACCTCATCAGCCGCCAGGGCCATCAGCCACCCCACTCTCATCATCACCGCCAGGTCGTCAGCCACCTCACCTCATCATCACTGCCAGGTCGTCAGCCACCTCACTCATCATCACTGCCAGGCCGCCGCCACCCCACTCTCCTCACTGCCAGGTCGTCAGCCACCTCACTCTCCTCACTGCCAGGGACGTCAGCCACCTCACTCTCATCATCACTGCCAGGGTTGTGAGCCACCTCACTCTCCTCACTGCCAGGGTCATCAGCCACCTCACTCTCATCATCACTGCCAGGGTCGTCAGCCACCTCACTCTCCTCACTGCCAGGGTCGTCAGCCACCTCACTCTCCTCACTGCCAGGGTCGTCAGCCACCTCACTCATTCATGATTTCGCTGTTGCACAGCCACTGAAAGCTGTTGTTCGGCCGCTGGTTGAAGGCTGTGTTTTACACTGGTCTTGGAATCAGTCTGGATCTTTTTCA
>NW_024737018.1:0-16949 GCF_018991925.1 Homarus americanus
TGTGAAATATATCAGAGTTTAGGACTGCTTTTATTGTCCTGGTGGCCCAGAGGTAGCGTTCCCCGGTCACAATTATAAGATCGTGGTTTTGAATCCTGGTTGGGTGAGGTGTTGATTATATGTAGAAGTCCGAGTGCTTTATTGGGCTTATGAAATATATATTCATCCTCGTGTTTTGAAGCGGCATTTGGTAAAACGTTGCTCTCATCACCTAAGCGGCACGCGTGGTCCCCATTAGAGGTTCATGGCGCTATAAGGTCGTTGAACAGGCTTTGTGTGAAATATGGTAGAGTCTAGGACTGCTTTTATTGTCCTGGTTGCCCAGAGGTAGCGTTCCCCGGTCACAATTATAAGATCGTGGGTTCAAATCCTGGTGGGGTGAGGTGTTGATTATATGTAGAAGTCCGTGTGCTTTATTGGGCTAATGAAATATATATGGATGCTCGTGTTTCGAAGCCGCATTTGGTAAAAAGTTGCTCTGATCACCTAAGCGGCACGGGTGGTCTCCTATAGTGGTTCACAGCGCCATAAGCTCGTTGAACAGGCTTTGTGTGAAATATAGCAGAGTCTAGGACTGCTTTTATTGTCCTGGTGGCCCAGAGGTGGCGTTCCCCGGTCACAATATAAGATCGTGGGTTTGAATCCTGGTGGGGTGAGGTGTTGATTATATGTAGAATTCCGAGTGCTTTATTGGGCTAATGAAATATATATTGATCCTCGTGTTTCGAAGCCGGATTTGGTAAAACGTTGCTCTGATCACCTAAGCGGCACGGGTGGTCTCCTATAGTGGTTCACAGCGCCATAAGCTCGTTGAACAGTCTTTGTGTGAAATATAGCAGAGTCTAGGACTGCTTTTATTGTCCTGGTGGCTCAGAGATAGCGTCCCCCGGTCACAATTATAAGATTGTGGGTTCAAATCCTGGTGGGGTGAGGTGTTGATTATATGTAGAAGTCCGCGTGCTTTATTGGGCTAATGAAATATATATGGATCCTCCTTGTTTCGACGCCTCATTTGTTAAAACGTTGCTCTCATCACCTAAGCGGCAGGGGTGGTCCCCATTAGAGGTTCACGGTGCCATAAGCCCGTTGAACAGGCTTTGTGTGAAATATAGCAGAGTCTAGGAATGCTTTTATTGTCCTGGTGGCCCAGAGGTAGCGTCCCCCAGTCACAAATATAAGATAGTGGGTTCAAATCCTGGTGGGGTGAGGTGTTGATTATATGTAGAAGTCCGTGTGCTTTATTGGGCTAATAAAATATATATGGATCCTCGAGTTTCGAAGCCGGATTTGGAAAAACGTTACTCTGATCACCTAAGCGGCACGGGTTGTCCACATTAGAGGTTCATGGCGCCATAAGGTCGTTGAACAGGCTTTGTGTGAAATATAGTAGAGTCTAGGACTGCTTTTATTGTCCTGGTGGCCCAGAGGTAGCATACCCCGGTCACACTTATAAGATCGTGGTTTTGAATCCTGGTGGGGTGAGGTGTTGATTATATGTAGAAGTCCGCATGCTTTATTGGGCTAATGAAATATATATGGACCCTCGTGTTTTGAAGCCGCATTTGGTAAAACGTTGCTCTCATCACCTAAGCGGCACGCGTGGTCCCCATTAGAGGTTCACGGAGCCATAAGCTCGTTGAACAGGCTTTGTGTGAAATATAGCAGAGTCTAGGACTGCTTTTATTTGCCTGGTGGCCCAGAGGTAGCGTTCCCCTTTCACAATTATAAGATCGTGGGTTTTAAATCCTGGTGGGGTGAGGCGTTGATGATATGCAGAAGTCTGCGTACTTTATTGGGCTAATGAAATATATATGGATCCTCGGGTTTCGAAGCCGCATTTGGTTAAACGTTACTCTAATCAACTAAGCGCCACGGGTGGTCCCCATTAGAGGTTCATGGCGCCATAAGATCGTTGAACAGGCTTTGTGTGATATATAGTAGAGTCTAGGACTGCTTTTATTGTCCTGGTGGCCCAGCGGTAGCATACCCCGGTCACAATTATAAGATCGTGGGTCTGAATCCTGGTGGGGTGAGGTGTTGATTATATGTAGAATTCCGAGTGCTTTATTGGGCTAATGAAATATATATGGATCCACGTGTTTCGAAGCCGGATTTGGTAAAACGTTGCTCTGATCACCTAAGCGGCACATGTGGTCCCCATTAGAGGTTCACACCGCCATAAGCTCGTTGAACAGGCTTTGCGTGAAATATAACAGAGTGTAGGACTGCTTTTAGTGTTCTGGTGGTCCACAGGTAGCGTTCCCTGTTCACAATTATAAGATCCTGGTGGGGTGAGGTGTTGATTATATGTAGAAGTCCGCGTGCTCTATTGGGCTAATGAAATATATATGGATCCTCGTGTTTCCAAGCCGGATTTGGTAAAACGTTGCTCTTATAACCTAAGCGGCACGGGTGGTCCCCATTAGAGGTTCATGGCACCATAAGGTCGTTGAACAGGCTTTGTGTGAAATATAGTAGAGTCTAGGACTGCATTTATTGTCCTGGTTGCCCAGAGGTAGCGTTCCCCGGTCACAATTATAAGATCGCGGGTTCAAATCCTGGTGGGGTGAGGTATTGATTATATGTAGAAGTCCGCATGCATTATTGGGCTAATGAAATATATATGGATCCCCGTGTTTCCAAGCCGGATTTGGTAAAACGTTGCTCTTATCACTTAAGCGGCACGGGTGGTCCCCTATAGTGGTTCACGGTGCCATAAGCTCGTTGAACAGGCTTTATGTGAAATATAACAGAGTCTAGGACTGCTTATAGTGTCCTGGTGGTCCATAGGTAGCGTTCCTCGGTCACAATTATAAGATCGTGGGTTCGAATCCTGTTGGGGTGAGGTGTTGATTATATGTAGAAGTCCGCGTGCTTTATTGGGCTAATGAAATATATATGGATCCTCGTGTATGGAAGCCGGATTTGGTAAAACGTTGCTCTGATCACCTAAGCGGCACGGGTGGTCCCCTATAGTGGTTCACAGCGCCATAAGCTCGTTGAACAGGCTTTGTGTGAAATATAGCAGAGTCTAGGACTGCTTTTATTGTCCTGGTGGCCCAAAGGTAGTGTTCCCCGGTCACAATTATAAGTATGTGGGTTTGAATCCTGGTGGGGTGAGGTGTTGATTATATGTTGAAGTCCGAGTGCTTTACTGGGCTAATGAAATATATATGGGTCCTCGGGTTTCAAAGCCGCATTTGGTTAAACGTTACTCTGATCAACTAAGCGGCACGGGTGGTCCCCATTACAGGTACATGGCGCCATAAGGTCGTTGAACAGGCTTTGTGTGAAATATAGTAGAGTCTAGGACTGCTTTTATTGTCCTGGTGGCCCAGAGGTAGCAAACCCCGGTCACAATTATACGATCGTGGTTCTGAATCCTGGTGGGGTGAGGTGTTGATTATTTGTAGAAGTCCGCGTGCTTTATTGGGCTAATGAAATATATATGGACCCTCGTGTTTTGAAGCCGCATTTGGTAAAACGTTGCTCTCATCACCTAAGCGGCACGCGTGGTCCCCATTAGAGGTTCACGGAGCCATAAGCTCGTTGAACAGGCTTTGTGTGAAATATAGCAGAGTCTAGGACTGCTTTTATTGTCCTGGTGGCCCAGAGGTAGCATTCCCCGGTCACAATTAGAAGATTGGCTTCAAATCCTGGTGGGGTGAGCCGTTGAATATATGTAGAAGTCCGCGTGCTTTATTGGGCTAATGAAATATATATGGATCCTCGTGTTTCGAAGCCGCATTTGGTAAAACGTTGCTCTGATCACCTAACTGGCACGGGTGGTCCCCTATAGTGGTTCACAGCGCCATAAGCTCGTTGAACAGACTTTGTGTAAAATATAGCAGCGTCTAGGACTGCTTTTATTGTCCTAGTGTCCCAGAGGTAGCGTTCCACGGTCACAATTATAAGATCGTGGGTTCAAATCCTGGTGGGGTGAGGTGTTGATTATATGTAGAAGTCCGCGTGCTTTATTGGGCTAATGAAATATATATGGATCCACGTGTTTCGAAGCCGGATTTGGTAAAACGTTGCTCTGATCACGTAAGCGGCACGGGTGTCCCCATTAGAGGTTCATGGCGCCATAAGGTCGTTGAACAGGCTTTGTGTGAAATATAGTAAAGTCTAGGACTGCTTTTATTGTTTTGGTGGCCCAAAGGTAGCATGCCCCGGTCACAATTATAAGATCGTGGGTTTGAATCCTGGTGGGGTGAGGTGTTGATTATATGTAGAAGTCCGCGTGCTCTTATTGGGCTAATGAAATATATATGGACCCTCGTGTTTTGAAGCCGCATTTGGTAAAACGTTGCTCTCATCACCTAAGCGGCACGCGTGGTCCCCATTAGAGGTTCACGGAGCCATAAGCTCGTTGAACAGGCTTTGTGTGAAATATAGCAGAGTCTAGGACTGCTTTTATTTTCCTGGTGGCCCAGAGGTAGCGTTCCCCTTTCACAATTATAAGATCGTTGGGTTTAAATCCTGGTGGGGTGAGGCGTTGATTATATGCAGAAGTCTGCGTGCTTTATTGGGCTAATGAAATGTATATGGATCCTCGGGTTTCGAAGCCGCATTTGGTTAAACGTTACTCTAATCACCTAAGCGGCACGGGTGGTCTGCATTAGAGGTTCATGGCGCCATAAGGTCGTTGAACAGGCTTTGTGTGAAATATAGATGAGTCTAGAACTGCTTATAGTGTCCTGGTGGCCCATAGGTATCGTTCCTTTTTCACAATTATAAGATCGTGGGTTTGAATCCTGGTGGGTTTAGGTGTTGATTATATGTAGAAGTCCGCGTGCTTTATTGGGCTAATGAAATATATATGGACCCTCGTGTTTTGAAACCGCATTTGGTAAAACGTTGCTCTGATCACCTAAGCGGCACGAGTGGTCCCCATTAGAGGTTCACGGCGACATAAGCTCGCTGAACAGGCTTTGTGTGAAATATAGCAGAGTCTAGGACTGCTTTTATTTTCCTGGAGGCCCAGAGATAGCGTTCCCCGGTCACAATTATATGATCGTGGGTTTAATTCCTGGTGGGGTGAGGTGTTGATTTTATGTAGAAGTCCGCGTGCTTTATTGGGCTAATGAAATATATATGGATCCTCGCGTTTCCAAGCCGGATTTGGTAAAACGTTGCTCTGATCTCCTAAGCGGCACATGTGGTCCCCATTAGAGGTTCACACCGCCATAAGCTCGTTGAACAGGCTTTGTGTGAAATATGGTAGAGTCTAGGACTGCTTTTATTGTCCTGGTTGCCCAGAGGTAGCGTTTCCCGGTTACATTTATAAGATCGTGGGTTCAAATCCTGGTGGGGTGAGGTGCTGATTATATGTAGAAGTCCGCCTACTCTATTGGGCTAATGAAATATATATGGATCCTCGTGTTTCCAAGCCGGATTTGGTAAAACGTTGCTCTTATCACCTAAGTGGCACGGGTGGTCCCCATTAGAGGTTCATGGCACCATAAGGTCGTTGAACAGCCTTTGTGTGAAATATAGTAGAGTCTAGGACTGCATTTATTGTCCTGGTTGCCCAGAGGTAGCGTTCCCCGGTCACAATTATAAGATCGTGGGTTCAAATCCTGGTGGGGTGAGGTGTTGATTATATGTAGAAGTCCGCGTGCTTTATTGGGCTAATGAAATATATATGGATCCTCGTGTTTCGAAGCCGCATTTGGTAAAACGTTGCTCTGATCACCTAAGCGGCACGGGTGGTCCCCATTAGAGGTTCACGGCGCCATAAGGTCGTTGAACAGGCTTTGTGTGAAATATAGTAGAGTCTAGGACTGCTTTTATTGTCCTGGTGGCCCAGAGGTAGCATACCCCGGTCACAATTATAAGATCGTGGGTTTGAATCCTGGTGGGGTGAGGTGTTGATTATATGTAGAAGTCCGCGTGCTATATTGGGCTAATGAAATATATATGGACCCTCGTGTTTTGAAGCCGCATTTGGTAAAACGTTGCTCTCATCACCTAAGCGGCACGCGTGGTCCCCATTAGAGGTTCATGGCGCCATAAGGTCGTTGAACAGGCTTTGTGTGAAATATAGTAGAGTCTAGGACTGCATTTATTGTCCTGGTTGCCCAGAGGTAGCGTTCCCCGGTCACAATTAGAAGATCGGCTTCAAATCCTGGTGGCGTGAGGCGCTGAATATATGTAGAAGTCCTCGTGCTTTATTGGGCTAAGGAAATATATATGGATCCTCGTGTTTCGAAGCCGCATTTGGTAAAACGTTGCTCTGATCACCTAACTGGCACGGGTGGTCACCTATAGTGGTTCACAGCGCCATAAGCTCGTTGAACAGGCTTTGTGTGAAATATAGCAGAGTCTAGGACTGCTTTTATTGTCCTGGTGGCCCAGATGTAGCGTTCCCCGGTCACAATTATAAGATCGTGGGTTTGAATCCTGGTGGAGTGAGGTATTGATTATATGTAGAAGTCCGAGTGCTTTATTGGGCTAATGAAATATATATGAATCCTCGGGTTTCAAAGCCGCATTTGGTTAAACGTTACTCTGATCACCTAAGTGGCACGGGTGGTCCCCATTAGAGGTTCATGGCGCCATAAGGTCGTTGAACACGCTTTGTGTGAAATATAGCAGAGTCTTGGAATGCTTTTATTGTCCTGGTGGCCCAGAGGTAGCGTCCCCCGGTCACAAATATAAGATAGTGGGTTCAAATCCTGGTGGGGGGAGGTGTTGATTATATGTAGAAGTCCGTGTGCTTTATTGGGCTAATGAAATATATATGGATCCTCGAGTTTCGAAGCCGCATTTAGTAAAACGTTGCTGTGATCACCTAAGAGGCATGGGTCGTCCCCATTAGAGGTTCACGTCGCCATAAGCTCGTTGAACATGCTTTGTGTGAAATATAGCAGAGTCTAGGACTGCTTCTATTGTCCTGGTGGCCCAGAGGTAGCATACCCCGGTCACAATTATAAGATCGTGGGTTCGAATCCTGGTGGGGTGAGGTGTTGATTATATGTAGAAGTCCGCGTGCTTTATTGGGCTAATGAAATATATATGGATCCTCGTGTTTCGAAGCCGGATTTGGTAAAACGTTGCTCTTATCACCTAAGCAGCACTGGTGGTCCCCAGTAGAGGTTCACGGCGCCATAAGCTAGTTGAACAGGCTTTGCGTGAAATATAACAGAGTCTAGGACTGCTTTTAGTGTCATGGTGGTCCACAGGTAGCATTCCCTGGTCACAATTATACGATTTTGGGTTTGACTCCTGGTGAGGTGAGGTGTTGATTATATGTAGAAATGTGCATGCTTTATTGGGCTAATGAAATATATATGGATACTCGTTTTTCGAAGCCGGATTTGGTAAAACGTTGCTCTGATCACCTAAGCGGCACGGGTGGTCCCCATTAGAGGTTCACGGCGCCATAAGCTCATTGAACAGGCTTTTTGTGAAATATAACAGAGTTCAGGACTGCTTTTAGTGTCCTGTTGGCCCAGAGGTAGCATTCCCCGGTCACAATTATAAGATCGTTGGTTCGAATCCTGGTGGGGTGAGATGTTGATTATATGTAGAAATGTGCGTGCTCTATTGGGCTAATGAAATAGATATGGATCCTCGTGTTTCGAAGCCGGATTTAGTAAAACGTTACTCTGAACACCTAAGCGGCACTGGTGGTCCTCATTAGAGGATCACGGCGCCATAAGCTCATTGAACAGGCTTTGTGTGAAATATAACAGAGTCTAGGACTGCTTTTAGTGTCCTGGTGGTCCACAGGTAGCATTCCCTGGTCACAATTATAAGATTTTGGGTTTGAATCCTGGTGGGGTGAGGTGGTGATTTTATGTAGAAGTCCGCGTGCTTTATTGGGCTAAATAAATGTATTTGGATCCTAGTGTTTCGTAGCCGGATTTGGTAAAACGTTGCTCTGGTCACCAAGCGGCACGTGTGGTCCCCATTAGAGGTTCACGGCGCCATTAGCTCGTTGAACAGGCTTTGTGTGAAATATAACAGAGTCTAGGACTGCTTTTATTTTCCTGGTGGCCCAGAGGTAGCGTTCCCCTTTCACAATTATAAGATCGTGGGTTTAAATCCTGGTGGGGTGAGGCGTTGATTATATGCAGATGTCTGCGTGCTTTATTGGGCTAATGAAATATATATGGATCCTCGGGTTTCGAAGCCGCATTTGGTTAAACGTTACTCTAATCACCTAAGCGCCACGGGTGGTCCCCATTAGAGGTTCACACCGTCATAACCTCGTTGAACAGGCTTTGTGTGAAATATAGTAGAGTCTAGGACTGCTTTTATTGTCCTGGTGGCCCAGCGGTAGCATACCCCGGTCACAATTATAAGATCGTGGGTTCATATCCTAGTGGGGTGAGGTGTTGATTATATGTAGAAGTCCGAGTGCTTTATTGGGCTAATGAAATATATATGGATCCACGTGTTTCGAATCCGGATTTGGTAAAACGTTGCTCTGATCACCTAAGCGGCACAGGTGGTCCCCATTAGAGGTTCATAGCGCCATAAGGTCGTTGAACAGGCTTTGTGTGAAATATAGTTGAGTCTAGAACTGCTTTTATTGTCCTGGTGGCCCAGAGGTAGCATACCCCGGTCACAATTATAAGATCGTGGGTTTGAATCCTGGTGGGTTTAGGTGTTGATTATATGTAGAAGTCCGCGTGCTTTATTGGGCTAATGAAATATATATGGACCCTCGTGTTTTGAAGCCACATTTGGTAAAACGTTGCTCTGATCATCTAAGCGGCACGGGTGATCCCCATTAGAGGTTCACGGCGACATAAGCTCGTTGAACAGGCTTTGTGTGAAATATAGCATAGTCTAGGACTGCTTTTATTTTCCTGGAGGCCCAGAGGTAGCGTTCCCCGGTCACAATTATAAGATCGTGGGTTTAAATCCTGGTGGGGTGAGGTGTTGATTTTATGTAGAAGTCCGCGTGCTTTATTGGGCTAATGAAATATATATGGATCCTCGCGTTTCCAAGCCGGATTTGGTAAAACGTTGCTCTGATCACCTAAGCGGCACGGGTGGTCCCCATTAGAGGTTCATTGCGCCATAAGGTCGTTGAACAGGCTTTGTGTGAAATATAGTAGAGTCTAGGACTGCTTTTATTGTCCTGGTGGCCCAGAGGTAGCGTTCCCCGGTCACAATTAGAAGATCGGCTTCAAATCCTGGTGGGGTGAGGCGTTGAATATATGTAGAAGTCGCGTGCTTTATTGGGCTAATGAAATATATATGTCACAATTATAAGATCGTGGGTTCAAATCTTGGTGGGGTGAGGTGTTGATTATATGTAGAAGTCCGCGTGCTTTATTGGGCTAATGAAATATATATGGATCCTCGTGTTTCGAAGCCGCATTTGGTAAAACGTTGCTCTGATCACCTAACTGGCACGGGTGGTCCCTTATAGTGGTTCACAGCGCCATAAGCTCGTTGAACAGGCTTTGTGTGAAATATAGCAGAGTCTAGGACTGCTTTTATTGTCCTGGTGGCCCAGAGGTAGCGTTCCCCGGTCACAATTATAAGATCGTGGGTTTGAATCCTGGTGGGGTGAGGTGTTGATTATATGTAGAAGTCCGCGTGCTTTATTGGGCTAATGAAATATATATGGACCCTCGTGTTTTGAAGCCGCATTTGGTAAAACGTTGCTCTCATCACCTAAGCGGCACGCGTGGTCCCCATTAGAGGTTCACGGAGCCATAAGCTCGTTGAACAGGCTTTGTGTGAAATATAGCAGAGTCTAGGACTGCTTTTATTGTCCTGGTGGCCCAGAGGTAGCGTTCCCCGGTCACAATTAGAAGATCGGCTTCAAATCCTGGTGGCGTGAGGCGTTGAATATATGTAGAAGTCCGCGTGCTTTATTGGGCTAATGAAATATATATGGATCCACGTGTTTCGAAGCCGGATTTGGTAAAACGTTGCTCTGATCACCTAAGCGGCACGGGTGGTCCCCATTAGAGGTTCATGGCGCCATAAGGTCGTTGAACAGGCTTTGTGTGAAATATAGTAGAGTCTAGGACTGCTTTTATTTTCCTGGTGGCCCAGAGGTAGAGTTCCCCTTTCACAATTATAAGATCGTGGGTTTAAATCCTGATGGGGTGAGGCGTTGATTATATGCAGAAGTCTGCGTGCTTTATTGGGCTAATGAAATATATATGGATCCTCGGGTTTCGAAGCCGCATTTGGTTAAACGTTACTCTAATCACCTAAGCGCCACGGGTGGTCCCCATTAGAGGCTCATGGCGCCATAAGGTCGTTGAACAGGCTTTGTGTGAAATATAGTAGAGTCTAGGACTGCTTTTATTGTCCTGGTGGCCCAGCGGTAGCATACCCCGGTCACAATTATAAGATCGTGGGTTCATATCCTAGTGGGGTGAGGTGTTGATTATATGTAGAAGTCCGAGTGCTTTATTGGGCTAATGAAATATATATGGATCCACGTGTTTCGAAGCCGGATTTGGTAAAACGTTGCTCTGATCACCTAAGCGGCACAGGTGGTCCCCATTAGAGGTTCATGGCTCCATAAGGTCGTTGAACAGGCTTTGTGTGAAATACAGTTGAGTCTAGAACTGCTTTTATTGTCCTGGTGGCCCAGAGGTAGCATACCCCGGTCACAATTATAAGATCGTGGGTTTGAATCCTGGTGGGTTTAGGTGTTGATTATATGTAGAAGTCCGCGTGCTTTATTGGGCTAATGAAATATATATGGACCCTCGTGTTTTGAAGCCGCATTTGGTAAAACGTTGCTCTGATCACCTAACCGGCACGGGTGGTCCCCATTAGAGGTTCACGGCGCCATAAGCTCGTTGTACAGGCTTTGTGTGAAATATAGCAGAGTCTAGGACTGCTTTTATTTTCCTGGTGGCCCAGAGGTAGCGTTCCCCTTTCACAATTATAAGATCGTGGGTTTAAATCCTGGTGGGGTGAGGCGTTGATTATATGCAGAAGTCTGCGTCCTTTATTGGGGTAATGAAATATATATATGAATCCTCGGGTTTCGAAGCCGCATTTGGTTAAACGTTACTCTAATCACCTAAGCGGCACGAGTGGTCCCCATTAGAGGTTCATGGCGCCATAAGGTCGTTGAACAGGCTTTGTGTGAAATATAGTAGAGTCTAGGACTGCTTTTATTGTCCTGGTGGCCCAGATGTAGCATACCCCGGTCACAATTATAAGATCGTGGGTCTGAATCCTGGTGGGGTGAGGTGTTGATTATATGTAGAAGTCCGTGTGCTTTATTGGGCTAATGAAATATATATGGATCCTCGTGTTTCGAAGCCGCATTTGGTAAAACGTTGCTCTGATCACCTACGCGGCACGGGTGGTCTCCTATAGTGGTTCACAGCGCCATAAGCTCGTTGAACAGGCTTTGTGTGAAATATAGCAGAGTTTAGGACTGCTTTTATTGTCCTGGTGGCCCAGAGGTAGCGTTCCCCGGTCACAATTATAAGATCGTGGGTTTGAATCCTGGTTGGGTGAGGTGTTGATTATATGTAGAAGTCCGAGTGCTTTATTGGGCTTATGAAATATATATTGATCCTCGTCTTTTGAAGCCGCATTTGGTAAAACGTTGCTCTCATCACCTAAGCGGCACGCGTGTTCCCCATTAGAGGTTCATGGCGCCATAAGGTCGTTGAACAGGCTTTGTGTGAAATATGGTAGAGTCTAGGACTGCTTTTATTGTCCTGGTGGCCCAGAGGTAGCTTTCCCCGGTCACAATTATAAGATCGTGGGTTCAAATCCTGGTGGGGTGAGGTGTTGATTATATGTAGAAGTCCGCGTGCTTTATTGGGCTAATGAAATATATATGGATCCTCCTTGTTTCGACGCCTCATTTGTTAAAACGTTGCTCTGATCACCTAAGCGGCACGGGTGGTCCCCATTAGAGGTTCACGGTGCCATAAGCCCGTTGAACAGGCTTTGTGTGAAATATAGCAGAGTCTAGGAATGCTTTTATTGTCCTGGTGGCCCAGAGGTAGCGTCCCCCGGTCACAAATATAAGATAGTGGGTTCAAATCCTGGTGGGGTGAGGTGTTGATTATATGTAGAAGTCCGTGTGCTTTATTGGGCAAATAAAATATATATGGATCCTCGAGTTTCGAAGCCGCATTTAGTAAAACGTTGCTCTGATCACCTAAGAGGCATGGGTCGTCCCCATTAGAGGTTCACGTCGCCATAAGCTCGTGAAACAGGCTTTGTGTGAAATATAGCAGAGTCTAGGACTGCTTTTATTGTCCTAGTGTCCCAGAGGTAGCGTTCCACGGTCACAATTATAAGATCGTGGGTTCAAATCCTGGTGGGGTGAGATGTTGATTATATGTAGAAGTCCGCGTGCTTTATTGGGCTAATGAAATATATATGGATCCTCGTATTTCGAAGCCGCATTTGGTAAAAAGTTGCTCTCATCAACTAAGCGGCACGGGTGGTCTCCTATAGTGGTTCACAGCGCCATAAGCTCGTTGAACAGGCTTTGTGTGAAATATAGCAGAGTCTAGGACTGCTTTTATTGTACTGGTGGCCCAGAGGTAGCGTTCCCCGGTCACAATATAAGATCGTGGGTTTGAATCCTGGTGGGGTGAGGTGTTGATTATATGTAGAATTCCGAGTGCTTTATTGGGCTAATGAAATATATATTGATCCTCGTGTTTCGAAGCCGGATTTGGTAAAACGTTGCTCTGATCACCTAAGCAGCACGGGTGGTGCGCATTAGAGGTTCACGGCGCCATAAGCTCGTTGAACAGGCTTTGTGTGAAATATAGCAGAGTTTAGGACTGCTTTTATTGTCTTAGTGGCCAGAGGTAGCGTTCCCCGGTCACAATTATAAGATCATTGGTTGAAATCCTGGTGGGGTGAGGTGTTGATTATATGTAGAAGTTCGCATGCTTTATTGGGCTAATGAAATATATATGGATCCTCCTGTTTCGAAGCAGCATTTGGTTAAACGTTGCTCTGGTCACCTAAGCGGCACGGGTGGTCCTCTATAGTGGTTCACAGCGCGAATAGCTCGTTGAACAGGCTTTGTGTAAAATATAGTAGAGTCTAGGACTGCTTTTATTATCCTAGTGGCCCAGAGGTAGCGTTCCCCGGTCACAATTATAAGATCGTTGGTTCAAATCCTGGTGGGGTGAGGTGTTGATTAAATGTAGAAGTAAGGGTGCTTTATTGGGCTATTGAAATATAAATTGATCCTCGTGTTTCGAAGCCGGATTTGGTAAAACGTTGCTCCGATCACCTAAGCGGCACAGGTGGTCCCTCATTAGAGTGTCTGGCGGCGCCATAAGTCGTTGAACAGGCTTTGTGTGAAATATAGCAGAGTCTAGGGACTGCTTTATTGTCCTGGTGGCCCAGAGGTAGCGATCCCCGGTCACACTTAGAAGATCGTGGGTTCGAATCCTGGTGGGGTGAGGTGTTGATTATATGAAGAAGTCCGCGTGTTTTATTGGGCTAATGAAATATATATGGATTCTCCTTGACGCCTCATTTAAAACGTTGCCTGATCACCTAAGCGGCACGGTGGTCCCTGTATTAGGAGGTTCACGGTGCCATAAGCCCGCTGAAATTTCAGTGAAATATAGCAGAGAGTCTAGAATGCTTTTTATTGTCCTGGTGGCCGAGGAGGTAGCGTCCCCCTGGTCACAAATATAAGATAGTGGTTCAAATCAGTGGGCAAGGTGTTGATTATATGGTAGTCCGTGTGCTTTATTGGGCCATTAAAATATATATGGATCCTCGAGTTTCGAAGCCGCATTTAGTAAAACGTTGCTCTGATCACCTAAGAGGCATGGGTCGTCCCCATTAGAGGTTCACGTCGCCATAAGCTCGTGAAACAGGCTTTGTGTGAAATATAGCAGAGTCTAGGACTGCTTTTATTGTCCTAGTGTCCCAGAGGTAGCGTTCCACGGTCACAATTATAAGATCGTGGGTTCAAATCCTGGTGGGGTGAGATGTTGATTATATGTAGAAGTCCGCGTGCTTTATTGGGCTAATGAAATATATATGGATCCTCGTGTTTCGAAGCCGCATTTGGTAAAAAGTTGCTCTGATCAACTAAGCGGCACGGGTGGTCTCCTATAGTGGTTCACAGCGCCATAAGCTCGTTGAACAGGCTTTGTGTGAAATATAGCAGAGTCTAGGACTGCTTTTATTGTACTGGTGGCCCAGAGGTAGCGTTCCCCGGTCACAATATAAGATCGTGGGTTTGAATCCTGGTGGGGTGAGGTGTTGATTATATGTAGAAGTCCGCATGCTTTATTGGGCTAATGAAATATATATGGATCCTCGTGTTTCCAAGCCGGATTTGGTAAAACGTTGCTCTGATCACCTAAGCGGCACGGGTGGTCCCCATTAGAGGCTCATGGCGCCATAAGGTCGTTGAACAGGCTTTGTGTGAAATATAGTAGAGTCTAGGACTGCTTTTATTGTCCTGGTGGCGCAGAGGTAGCATACCCCGGTCACAATTATAAGATCGTGGGATTGAATCCTGGTGGGGTGAGGCGTTGATTATATGTAGAAGTCCGCATGCTTTATTGGGCTAATGAATTATATATGGATCCTCGTGTTTCCAAGCCGGATTTGGTAAAACGTTGCTCTGATCACCTAAGCGGCACGGGTGGTCCCCATTAGAGGCTCACGGCGCCATAACGTCGTTGAACAGGCTTTGTGTGAAATATAGTAGAGTCTAGGACTGCTTTTATTGTCCTGGTGGCGCAGAGGTAGCATACCCCGGCCACAATTATAAGATCGTGGGTTTGAATCCTGGTGGGGTGAGGTGTTGATTATATGTAGAAGTCCGCGTGCTATATTGGGCTAATGAAATATATATGGACCCTCGTGTTTTGAAGCCGCATTTGGTAAAACGTTGCTCTCATCACCTAAGCGGCACGCGTGGTCCCCATTAGAGGTTCATGGCGCCATAAGGTCGTTGAACAGGCTTTGTGTGAAATATAGTAGAGTCTAGGACTGCATTTATTGTCCTGGTTGCCCAGAGGTAGCGTTCCCCGTTCACAATTAGAAGATCGGCTTCAAATCCTGGTGGCGTGAGGCGCTGAATATATGTAGAAGTCCTCGTGCTTTATTGGGCTAAGGAAATATATATGGATCCTCGTGTTTCGAAGCCGCATTTGGTAAAAAGTTGCTCTGATCACCTAACTGGCACGGGTGGTCACCTATAGTGGTTCACAGCGCCATAAGCTCGTTGAACAGGCTTTGTGTGCAATATAGCAGAGTCTAGGACTGCTTTTATTGTCCTGGTGGCCCAGAGGTAGCATTCCCCGGTCACAATTATAAGATCGTGGGTTTGAATCCTGGTGGGGTGAGGTGTTGATTATATGTAGAAGTCCGAGTGCTTTATTGGGCTAATGAAATATATATGAATCCTCGGGTTTCAAAGCCGCATTTGGTTAAACGTTACTCTGATCACCTAAGTGGCACGGGTGGTCCCCATTAGAGGTTCATGGCGCCATAAGGTCGTTGAACACGCTTTGTGTGAAATATAGCAGAGTCTTGGAATGCTTTTATTGTCCTGGTGGCCCAGAGGTAGCGTCCCCCGGTCACAAATATAAGATAGTGGGTTCAAATCCTGGTGGGGGGAGGTGTTGATTATATGTAGAAGTCCGTGTGCTTTATTGGGCTAATGAAATATATGGACTGCCTCATATATATATATATATATATATATATATATATATATATATATTTACAAAAACGTCGTTTGATTCACATACATAATGGTTCCCTATTATGTCTGCATTACAACTTCGTTGAACATGTGCTTTTGTGTGAAACATAGCAGAGTCTAGGACTGCTTTTTATTGTCCTGGTGGCCTTAGAGGCACATACCCCCGGCCTTCCGCCAATTATAAGATCGTGGGTTTGAATCCTGGTGGGGTGAGGTGTTGATTATATGTAGAAGTCCGCGTGCTTTATTGGGCTAATGAAATATATATGGATCCTCGTGTTTCGAAGCCGGATTTGGTAAAACGTTGCTCTTATCACCTAAGCGGCACTGGTGGTCCCCAGTAGACGTTCACGGCGCCATAAGCTAGTTGAACAGGCTTTGCGTGAAATATAACAGAGTCTAGGACTGCTTTTAGTGTCATGGTGGTCCACAGGTAGCATTCCCTGGTCACAATTAAAAGATTTTGGGTTTGACTCCTGGTGAGGTGAGGTGTTGATTATATGTAGAAATCTGCATGCTTTATTGGGCTAATGAAATATATATGGATACTCGTTTTTCGAAGCCGGATTTGGTAAAACGTTGCTCTGATCACCTAAGCGGCACGGGTGGTCCCCATTAGAGGTTCACGGCGCCATAAGCTCATTGAACAGGCTTTTTGTGAAATATAACAGAGTTCAGGACTGCTTTTAGTGTCCTGGTGGCCCAGAGGTAGCGTTCCCCGGTCACAATTATAAGATCGTTGGTTCGAATCCTGGTGGGGTGAGATGTTGATTATATGTAGAAATGTGCGTGCTCTATTGGGCTAATGAAATAGAAATGGATCCTCGTGTTTCGAAGCCGGATTTAGTAAAACGTTACTCTGAACACCTAAGCAGCACTGGTGGTCCTCATTAGAGGTTCACGGCGCCATAAGCTCGTTGAACAGGCTTTGTGTGAAATATAACATAGTCTAGGACTGCTTTTATTTTCCTGGTGGCCCAGAGGTAGCGTTCCCCTTTCACAATTATAAGATCGTGGGTTTAAATCCTGGTGGGGTGAGGCGTTGATTATATGCAGATGTCTGCGTGCTTTATTGGGCTAATGAAATATATATGGATCCTCGGGTTTCGAAGCCGCATTTGGTTAAACGTTACTCTAATCACTAAGCGCCACGGGTGGTCCCCATTAGAGGTTCACACCGTCATAACCTCGTTGAACAGGCTTTGTGTGAAATATAGTAGAGTCTAGGACTGCTTTTATTGTCCTGGTGGCCCAGCGGTAGCATACCCCGGTCACAATTATAAGATCGTGG
>NW_024737019.1:0-17832 GCF_018991925.1 Homarus americanus
TGGGAGTGTCAGAGGTGTTCCTGGGAGTGTCAGAGGTACCTGTGAGTGTCTGAGGTGTACCTGGGAGTTAAGAAGGTACCTGGGAGGTGTACCTGGGAGGTCGGAGGTGTACCTGGGAGTGTCAGGAGTACCTGGGATTGTCAGAGGTGTACCTGGCAGGTCAGAGGTGTACCTGGGAGGTCAGAGGTGTATCTGGGAGTGTCGGACGGTACCTAGGGAGTGTGAGAGGTACCAGAGAATGTCAGTGGAGTACCTGGGAGTGTCAAAGGTTTACCTGGGAGGTCAGAGGTGTACTCAGAGTCAGAGGTGTACCTGGGAGTGTTAGAGGTGTACCTGAGAGTCGCAGGTGTACCCTTGGAGTGTCTGGGGTGTACCTGGGAGTATCTGGGGTGTACCTGGGAGTGTCTGAGGTGTACCTGGGAGGTGGAGAAGTGTACCTGGGAGTGTCGGAGGTGTACCTGGGAGTGTCGGAGGACCTGGCAGTGCTGGCGGTGTACCTGGGAGTGTCAAGGGTGTACCATGGAATGTCAGGAGTGACCTGGGAGTGCAAGGTGTACTTGGGAGGCTCAGAGGTGTACCTCTGGAGTGCCAGGAGGTGCACCTGTGAGTGTCAAAGGTGTACCTGGGAGTGTCAGGTACCTGGGAGGCCAGGAGTAAAATGGGAGTGTTGGGGAGGTGTATCTGGGAGTGTCATGTGTATCTGGGAGGTCGGACGTGTACCTAGGAGGTGGGGAGGTACCAGAGAATGTCAGGTGTGAGTAACCTGGAGTGTCAAAGGTTTAATTTTGGAGTGTCAGAGGTGCATCGTAAGAGTCAGAGGTGCAACTGGGAGTGTTAGGAGGTACCTGAGAGTGCTGCAGGTGTACCTGGGAGTGTCTGGGGGGTGTACCTGGGAGTATCTGGGGTGTACCTGGGAGTGTCTGGTGTACCTGGGAGTGTCAGAGGTGTACCATGAGTGTCGGAGGTGCACATGGAGTGTCAGAGGTGTACCTGGCAGTGCTGGGGCAGTATCTGGGAGTGTCAGAAGTGCCTGGGAGTGCTCCGAGGTGTACCTGGGAGTGCCTGAGGTGTACCTGGGAGTAAGCCTGAGGTGTACTTGGGAGTATCAGAGAATTACCAGGAGTGTCAGCAGGAGTACCTGGAGGAGAGGTGTACCAGGAGTGTGAGAGGTGAAATTTAGGAGTGTCTGGAGGTTTACCTGGGAGTAGCCTGAGGTGCAGCTGGGAGTGTCAGGAGACTCCAGGAGGAAAGAGGTACCTAGGAGTGTCAGAGGTGTACCTGGGAGTGTGAGTAGCGGTACCTGGGAGTGTCGGAGGTGCACCTGAGCAAGTCGGAGGTGCACCTGGCAGTGTCAGCGGTGTTACTGGGAGTGTCAGGCACCATGGAAATGCTCAGTGGAGCACCTGGGAGTGTCAAAGGTGTACTTGGGAGTGTCAGAGGTGTACCTGGGAGTGTCAGAGGTGTGCTCAGAGTCAAAGGTGTGTACCTGGAAAGCCAGGTGTACCTGGAAGTGTCAGAGGTGAACCTGGGGAGGCCAGAGGTGTATCTGGGAGTGGTTGGGGCGGTGTATCTGCGAGTGTCGGACGTGTACCCAGGAGTGTGAGAAAAACCAGAGAATGTCAGTGGAGTACCTGGGAGTGTCAAAGGTTTACCTGGGAGTGTCAGAGGTGTACTCTGGGCGAGTCAGAGGTGTACCTGGAGCAGTTAGAGGTGTGTACCTGAGAGTGTCGCAGGTGTGCCTGGGAGTGTCTGGGTGTACCTGGGAGTATCTGGGGTGTACCTGGGAGTGTCTTGAGGTACCTGGGAGGTCAGAGCTGTACCTGCGAGTGTCGGAGGCACATGGAGTGACAGAGGTGTACCTGGCAGTGTCAGGGCAGTGTATCTGGGAGTGCCAGAAGGTGCCTGGGAGTGTCTGGAGGTGTACCTGGGGAGTGTCTGAGGTGTACCTGGGAGTGTCTGAGGTACCTGGAGTATCAGAATTACCAGGGAGTGTCACACAGGAGCACCTGGGAGGAGAGGTGTACTCTACGAGTGTGAGAGGTGAACCTAGGAGTGTCTGGAGGCACGGGGAGTGTTGGGAGGTACCCAGGGAGTATCTGGGAGGTGTACCTGGGAGTGCCTGGAGGTGTAGCTGGAGTGTCAGGGGAGCACTCCAGGGAGGAAAGAGAGGCACCCAGGAGTGTCAGAGGTGTACCTGGGAGTGTGGAGAAGTGTACCTGGGAGTGTCGGAGGTACCAGGGGAGGCCGGGAGGTGTACCTGGCAGTGCTTGGGGCGGTGTACCTGGAGTGTCATGGTGTAAATTATGAATATCAGTGGAGTACCTGGGAGGTCAAAGGTGTACTTGGGAGTGTCAGAGGTGTACTGGGAGTGTCAGAGGTGTACCTGTGAGTGTCAAAGGTGTACCTGAGAGTGTCATAGGTGTGGGCCTGGGAGGCCAGAGGTGTACCTGGGAGTGTCAGGAGGTATCTGGGAGTGTCATGGTGTATCTGGGAGTGTCGGAGGTACCTGGGAGTGTGAGAAGTGTACCTGGAGCAAATGGAGGTGTTCCTGGGAGTGTCAAGTGTACTTGGAAGTGTCAGAGGTGTACCTGGGATTGTTGGGGCGTGGGTGCCTGATTGTGTCTGGAGGTGTAACCTGGGAGTGTCAGAGATGCATGGGAGTAAGCCAGAGGTGGCCTGGGAGGCAAGCCGGACGTGTACTCTGGGAGTGTCAAGAGGTAAGCCTGGGAGGCCTGAGGTGTACCTGGGAGTGTAAGAAGGTACCTTGGAGCTGAGGTGTACCTGGGAGGTCGGAGGTAACGGGAGTGTCAGAGGAGTACCTGAGATTGTCAGAGGTGTACCTGGCAGTGTCAGAGGTGTACCTGGGGAGGTTCGAGGTGTACCTGGGAGGTCTGAGGTGTACCTGGAGTATCAGAGAATTACCAGGAGTGTCACAGGGCCTGGGAGGTGAGAGAGGTACCAGGAGTGTGAGAGGTGAAACTCAGGAGTGCCTGAGGTTTACCTGGGAGTGTCAGAGGTGTACCTAGGGAGTATCTGAGGTGTACCTGGGAGTGTCTGGAGGTGTAGCTGGGAGTGTCAGAGACCCAGGAGGAAAGAGGTGTACTTAGGAGGCCAGAGGTGCCTGGGAGTGTGAGAAGTGCATCTGGGAGGTTTGAGGTGTACCTGGGAGTGTCGGAGGTACCTGGCAGTGTCAAGTGGTGTTACTGGGAGTGTCATGGTGTACCATGGAATGTCAGTGGAGCACCTGGGAGTGTCAAAGGTGTACTTGGGAGCAAGCCAGAGGTGTACCTGGGAGGCCAGAGGTGTACCAGGAGTGTCAAAGGTGTACCTGGGAGTGTCATAGGTGTACCTGGAAGTGGGTCAGAGGTGTGCACCTGGGAGGCCAGAGGTGTATCTGGGAGGCCAGCGGTGTATCTGGGAGCAAGTTTAGATGTACTCAGGGAGGCAGGAGAGGTGTACCAGAGCATCGTCAGTGGAGCACCTGGGAGTGCCCAAGGTTTACCTGGGAGTGCCAGAGGTGTACCCAAGGAGCCAGAGGTGTACTGGGTGTTAGAGGTGTACCTGAGAGTGCTGCAGGTGTACCTGGGAGTGTCTGGGGTGTACCTGGGATATCTGGGTGTACCTGGAGTGTCTGAGGTGTAACGGAGGCCAGAGCTGTACCTGCGAGTGTCGGAGGTGTACATGGAGTGTCAGAGGTGTACCTGGGCAGTGTTGGGCGGTGTATCTGGAGTGTCAGAAGTGTGCTCTGGGAGGCCTGAGGTGTACCTGGGAGTGTTCGGAGGTACCTGAGTGTCTGAGGTGCAACTGGGAGTATCAGAGAGAATCACCAGGAGTGTCACAGGAGTACCTGGGAGTGTGTGAGAGGTGTAATTCAAGGAGTGTGAGAGGTGAACCTAGGAGTGTCTGAGGTGTGTACCTGGGAGTGTCAGAGGTGTACCCAGAGCATCTGAGGTGTACCTGGGAGTGTCTGAGGTGTAGCTGGGGAGGTCAGGGGGAGCACCCAGGAGTGAAAGAGGTACCCAGGAGTGTCAGAGGTGCACCTGGGAGGTGAGAAGTGTACCTGGGAGTGTCAGAGGTGTACCTGGGAGTGTCGGAGGTGTACCTGGCAGTGTCAGGGGCGGTGTTACTGGGAGGCCATGGTGTACCATGGAATGTCACGAGTACCTGGGAGTGCTGCTGCATTTGGGAGGCTGGGGAGGTGTACCTGAGTGTCAGAGGTGTGTGCCCAGAGTGCCAAGGTACCTGGGAGGCTGTAGGTGTGCCTGGGAGTAGTCAGAGGTACCTGGGAGTGTCAGAGGTATCTGGGAGTGTTGAAGTGGTGTATCTGGGAGTGTCGGGACGCACCTAGGAGTGTGAGAGGTGTACCAGAGAATGTCAGTGGAGTGTCTTGGGAGTGTCAGTTATTTACCTGGGGAGTGTCAGGGGAGGTGTACCAAGGAGGTGTACCTGGGAGTGTTAGGAGGTACCTGAGAGTGTCGCAGGTGTACCTGGGAGTGTGTGTGGGTGTACCTGGGAGTATCTGGGGTGTACCTGGGAGTGTTCTGGAGGTGCACCTGGGAGTGTCAGAGCTGTACCTGCGAGTGTCGGCAGTGTCGGAGGGTACACATGGAGTGTCAGAGGTGTACCTGGCAGGCCAGCGGTGTATCTGGGAGTGTCAGAAGTGTGCCTGGGAGTGTCTGAGGTACCTGGGAGTGTCTGAGGTGCCTGGAGTGCCTGAGGTGTACCTGGGAGTATCAGAGAATTACCAGGAGGTCACAGGAGTTCCTGGGAGGTGAGAGGTGTACCATGAGTGTGAGAGGTGAACCTAGGAGTGTCTGAGGTGTACCTGGCAGTGTCAGCGGTGTACCTGGGAGTGTCAAGGTGTACCATGGAATATCAGTGGAGTACCTGGGAGTGTCAAAGGTGTACTTGGGAGTGTCAGAGGTACCTGAGTGTCAGAGGTGTACCGGAGGTCAAAGGTGTACCTGAGAGTGTCATAGGTGTACCTGGGAGGTCAGAGGTACCTGGGAGGTCAGGAGGTGTATCTGGGAGGTCATGGTATCTGGGAGTGTCGGAGGTGTACCTGGGAGTGTGAGAAGTGTACCTGGGAGTGTTGGAGGTGTTCTGGGAGTGTCAGAGGAGGTGTACTGGGAGGTTGAGGCACCATGGAATGGTGGGAGTACCTGGAGTGTCAAAGGTGTACTTGGGAGGTCAGTGTACCTGGGAGGCCAGAGGTGTACCTGGGAGAGGTCAGAGGTATCTGGGAGGTCACGGTGTATCTGGGAGTGTCGGAGGTGCCTGGGAGGTGAGAAGTGTACCTGGGAGTGTCGAGGTGTTCCTGGGAGGTCAAAGGTGTACTTGAAGGTGTCAGAGGTACCTGGGAGGTCAGGAGATGCATCAGGGGGAGTGTCAGAGGTGTATCTGGGAGTGTCGGACGGTACCTGGGAGTGTCACAGGTGTACCTGGGAGTGTCAGAGGTACCTGTGAGTGTCTGAGGTGTACCTGGGAGGTAAGAAGTGTACCTGGGAGGCCGGAGGTGTACCTGGGAGTGTCGGAGGTACCTGGGAGTGTCAGAGGAGTACCTGAGATTGTCAGAGGTGTACCTGGCAGTGTCAGAGGTGTACCTGGGAGTGTCAGAGGTGTATCTGGGAGGTTTGGACGGGTACTCAGGGAGTGGGAGGACCAGAGAATGTCAGTGAGCACCTGGGAGTGTCAAAGGTTTACCTGGGAGTGTCAGAGGTGTACCTGGGCGAGTCAGAGGTGTACCTGGGAGTGTTAGAGGTGTACCTGGGAGAGTGTCGCAGGTGTACCTGGGAGGTCTGGGTGTACCTGGGAGTATCTGGGGTGTACCTGGAGTGTCTGAGGTGTACCTGGGAGGTCAGAGGTGTACCTGGAGTGTCGGAGGTACATGGAGTGTCAGAGGTACCTGGCAGTGTCATGGTATGGGGAGTGTCAAAGGTGTACCTGGGAGGTCATAGGTGTACCTGGGAGTGTCAGAGGTGTACCTGGAGTGTCAGAGGTGTGCCTTGGAGGTCAGAGAGGTGTACCTGGGAGGCCAGAGGTACCTGGGAGTGTCGGAGGTACCTGGGAGGGAGAAGTGGTACCTGGGAGTGTCAAAGGTGTACCTGGGAGTGTCAGAGGTGTACCTGGGAGTATCTGAGGTGTACCTGGGAGTGTCTGAGGTGTACCTGGGAGCAAGCCACTGGGAGGAGAACAGCTGAGCAAGTCAGAGGTGTATCTGGGAGGTCAGGTGTATCTGGGAGTGTCGGAGGTGTACCTGGGAGGCACCTGGGAGTGTCGGAGGTACTTGGGAGTGTCGGAGGTGTACCTGGGAGGTCAGAGGTGTACTTGGAAGTGTCAGAGGTGTACCTGGAAGCAGTTGGGAAGCGGTGTACCTGATTGTGTCTGAAGTGTACCTGGGAGCATGAGGTGTGCCTAGGAGTGTCAGAGGTGCACTGGGAGTGTCAGAGGTGCACCTTGGGGCCTGGAGGTGTACCTGGGAGTGTCTAGAGGTGTACCCAGTGTCTGAGGTGTACCTGGCAGTGTCTGAGGTGTAACTGGAGTGTCAGAGGCGTACCTGGGAGGCAAGCGGTAACTGGGAGTGTCAGAGGTGTATTAGGAGGACAGAGAGTACTCCAAGGTGTCAGATGTGTAACTAGGAGTGTCGTGTCCACCTGGGAGGTCAGAGGTACCTGGGAGGTCAGAGGTACCTGGGAGTGTCAGAATACCTGGGAGGTCAGAGATGTACCTGGGAATGTCAGAGGTGTATCTGGGAGTAATGGGACGTGTACCTGGGAGTGTCAGAGTAACCAGGAATGCTGGGTGAGTACCTGGGAGGTTGGGAGGTGTACCTGGGAGGCCAGAGGTGTACCTGGGAGTGTCAAAGGTGTACCTGGGAGGTCAGAGGAGCACTGGGAGGACAGAGGTGTACCTGGGAGGTCAGGAGGTGTACTGGGAGTGTCAGAAGTGTACCTGGGAGGCCGGAGTTGTACCTGGGAGTGTCGGAGGCGTGACCTGGGAGGGTCAGAGGTATACCTGGGAGTATCAGAGGTGCACTGGGAGTGTCAGAGGTGCACCTGGGAATGTCAGAGGTATAGCAGGGGAGTGTCAGTGAAGCACCTGGGAGTCTCAAAGGTGTACCTGGGAGTATCGGAGGTGTACCTGGGAATATCGGGAGAAGGAATATCGGAGGTGTACTGAGGAGTGTCGCGTGTACCTGGGAGTTCCCAGAGGTGAACCAGGAGGCCGAGTACCTGGGAGGTCAGAGGTGTACCTGGGAGGCAGAGGTGTACCTGGGAGGTCAGAGATGTACCTGGGAATGTCAGAGGTGTATCTGGGAGGCGGACGTACCTGGGAGTGTAGGTGTACCAGGGAATGTCAGTGGAGTACCTGGGAGTGTCAAGAGGTGTACCTGAGTGTCAGGAGAATACCTGGGAGTGTCTCAAAGGTGTACCTGGGAGTGTCAGAGGTGTACCTGGGAGGTCAGAGGTGTAGCTGGGAGTGTCAGAGGTACCTGGGAGTGTCAGAAGTGTACCTGGGAGTGTCGGAGTAGACCTGGGAGTGTCGGAGGCGGACCTGGGAGTGCTCAGAGGTATACCTGGGAGCATCAGAGGTACCTGGGAGTGTCAGAGGTGTACCTGGGAATGTCAGGGTATACGAGGGAGTGTCAGTGAAGTACCTGGGGTCTCAAAGGTGTACATGGGAGACGAGGTGTACCTGGGAATATCGGAGGTGTAGCTGGGAATATCGGAGGTGTACCAAGGAGGTCAAAGGTGTACCTGGGAGTCTCAGAGGTGAACCAGGGAGGTCAGAGGAGTACTGGGAGTGCCAGAGGTGTACCTGGGAGTATCGGAGGTGTACCTGGGAGTATCAGAGGTACCTGGGAGGTCAGAGGTGAACCAGGAGTGTCAGAGGAGTACCTGGGAGGTCAGGCGGTACCTGGGAGTATCGGAGGTGTACCTGGGAGTATCGGAGGTGACCTGGGAGTGTCAGAGGTGTACCTGGGAGATCAGAGGTACCTGGGAGGTCAGAAGTGTACCTGGGAGTTCCCGGAGGTGTAACTGGAATGTCAGAGGTGTACCAGGAGTGTCAGTGGAGTACCTGGGAGTTTCAAAGGTGTACCTGGGAGTATCAGGAGGTGTACCTGGGAATATCGGAGGTGTACCTGAGAATATCGGAGGTGTACCTGGGATTGTCAGAGGTGTACCTGGGAGTGTCGGAGGTGTACCTGGGAGGGTCACAGGAGTACCTGGGATTGTCAGACGTACCTGGCAGTGTCAGAGGTGTACCTGAGTGTTAGAGATGTACCTGGGAGTGTCGGAGGTGCACCTGGCAGTGCTAGGCGGTGTGACCTGGGAGTGTCACAGGAGGTGTACCTGGGAGTGTCAAAGGTGTACCTGGGAGGTCAGAGGTACCTGGGAGTGTCAGAGGTTTACATGGGAGTGTCAATGTGTACCTGGGAGTGTCAGAGGTGTACCTGGGAGTGTCAGGAGAGTACCGGAGTGTCAGAGGTGTACCTGGCAGTGTCTGAGGTACCTGGCAGTGTCTGAGGTGCACTGGCAGTGTCAGAGGTGTACCTGGGAGTGTGGGCGGTGCACCTGGGAGTGTCAGAGGTGTATCAGGGAGGACAGAGGAGTACCTAGGGAGTGTCAGAGGTGTGCCTGGGAGGTCAGAGGTGTACCTGGGAGTGCTGGGGAGGTACCTGGGAGGTCAGAGATGTACCTGGGAGGCAGAGGTGTATCTGGGAGGTCGGACGTACAGAGTGTGAGAGGTGTACCGAGAATGTCAGTGGAGTACCTGGGAGTGTCAAAAGTTTACCTGGGAGGTCAGAGGTGTACCCGAGTCAGAGGTGTACCTGGGAGGTTCAGAGGTGTACCTGGAGTGTCAGAGGTACCTGGGAGTGTCAGATGTACCTGGGAATGTCAGAGGTGTACCTGGGAGAGTCGGACGTGTACCTGGGAGTGTCAGAGGTGTACCAGGAATGTCAGTGGAGTACCTGGGAGGTCAGAGGTACCTGGGAGGTCAAAGGTGTACCTGGGAGTGTCAAAGGTACCTGGGAGTGACAGAGGTACCTGGGAGGCTCAGAGGTGTACCTGGGAGTGTCAGAGGTGTACCTGGGAGTGTCAGAAGTGTACCTGGGAGTGTCGGAGTTGTACCTGGAGTGTCGGAGGCGGACCTGGGAGTGTCAGAGGCATACCTGGGAGTATCAGAGGTGTACCTGGAATGTCAGAGGCATGGCTGAGGGAGTGTCAGGAAGTACCGGAGAGTCTCAAAGGTGTACCTGGGAGTATCGGAGGTGTACCTGGGAATATCGGAGGTGTAGCTGGAATATCGGAGGTACTGAGGAGTGTCAAAGGTGTACCTGGGAGTCTCAGAGGTGACCAGGGAGTGTCAGAGGAGTACCTGGGAGTGTCAGAGGTGTACCTGGGAGGCCAGAGGTGTACCTGGGAGAGTCAGAGATGTACCTGGGAATGTCAGAGGTATCTGGGAGTGTCGGACGTGTACCTGGGAGCAGAGGTGTACCAGGAATGTCAGTGGAGTACCTGGAGTGCTCAGAGGTGTACCTGGGAGTGTCAGAGGAATACCTGGGAGGTCAAAGGTGTACCTGGGAGGCCAGAGGTGTACCTGGGAGTGTCAGAGGTGTAGCTGGGAGGTCAGAGGTGTACCTGGGAGTGTCAGAAGTGTACCTGGGAGCAGGATTTGTACCTGGGAGTGTCGGAGGCGGACCTGGGAGGTCAGGAGGATACCTGGGAGTATCAGAGGTGTACCTGGGAGTGTCAGAGGTGTACCTGGGAATGTCAGAGGCATACGAGGAGTGTCAGTGAAGTACCTGGGAGTCTCAAAGGTGTACATGGGAGCATCGGGAGGTGTAACGGGAATATCGGAGGTGTAGCTGGGAATATCGGAGGTACTCGAGGAGTGCCGGGGCAGGCCTGGGAGTCTCTCAGAGGTGAACCAGGAGTGTCAGAGGAGCACCTGGGAGTGTCAGAGGTGTACCTGGGAGCATCGGAGGTGTACCTGAGCATCAGAGGTGTACCTGGGAGTGCCAGAGAACCAGGGGAGGTCAGAGGAGTACCTGGGAGTGTTGTAGGCGTGTACCTGGGAGTATCGGGAGGTACCCAACGAGTATCGGGAGGTGTACCTGGGAGTGTCAGAGGTACCTGGGAGCACAGGAGGTGTACCTGGGAGTGTCAGGGTGTACCTGGAAGTGGCGTCGGTGGTGCAACTGGGAGTTCCCGGGAGGTGTAACTGGGAATGCCAGAGGTGTACCAGGAGTGTCAGTGAGTACCTGGGAGTTTCAAAGGTGTACCTGGGAGCATCAGAGGTGTACCTGGGAATATCGGGAGGTGTACCTGAGAATATCGGAGGTGTACCTGGGATTGTCAGGAGGTGTACCTGGGAGCGTCGGAGGTGTACCTGGGAGGGTCAAGCAGGAGTACCTGGGATTGTCAGATCTGTACCTGGCAGTGTCAGAGGTGTGTACCTGAGAGTGTTAGAGATGTACCTGGGAGGTCGGAGGTGTACCTGGCAGCAAGGCTGAAGTGGTGTACCTGGGAGTGTCAGAGGCACCAGGAACGTCAGTGAGCACCTGGGAGTGTCGCTGGGTGTACCTGGGAGGCCAGAGGTGTACCTGGTAGTGTCAGAGGTTTACATGGAGTGTCAAATGTGTACCTGGGAGGCCAGAGGTGTACCTGGGAGGTCAGAGGAGTACCTCGGAGGTCAGAGGTGTACCTGGCAGTGTCTGGAGTGTGTACTTGGCAGTGTCTGGAGGTGTACTGGCAGTGTCAGCGGTGTACCTGGAGTGTCAGCGGTAGCACCTGGGAGGTTAGAGGTGTATCAGGGAGTGACAGAGGAGTACCTAGGAGGTCAGAGGTGTGCCTGGGAGTGTCAGAGGTGTACCCTGGGAGTGTCAGATGTGTACCTGGGAGTGTCAGAGATGCACATGGGGAGGTCAGAGGTATCTGGGAGTGTCGGACGTACCTAGGGAGTGTGAGAGGTGTACCAGAGAATGTCAGTGGAGTACCTGGAGTGTCAAAAGTTTACCTGGGAGTGTCAGAGGTACCTGGGCGAGTCAGAGGTGTACCTGGGCGTGTTAGAGGTGTACCTGGAGAGTTTGTACCTGGGAGTGTCTGGGGTACCTGGGAGCATCTGGGGTGTACCTGGGAGTGTCTGGAGGTGTACCTGGAGTGTCAGAGCTGCACCTGGTGAGTGTCGGAGGTGCACATGAGTGTCAGAGGTGTACCTGGCAGGTCAGGGGCGGTGTATCTGGGAGCGGCTGGGAAGGTGCCTGGGAGTGTCTGAGGTGTACCTGGGAGTGTCTGAGGTGTACCTGGAGTGTCTGAGGTGTACCTGGGAGTATCAGAGAATTGGCTTCAGGAGTGTCACAGGAGTACCTGGGAGTGTGAGAGGTGTACCAAGGAGTGAGAAACCTAGGAGGCCTGAGGTGTACCTGGGAGGCTGGGAGGTGTACCCAGGAGCATCTGGAGGTGTACCTGGGAGTGTCTGAGGTGTAGCTGGGAGGCTGGGGAGCACTCCAGGGAGTGAAAGAGGTACCCAGGAGTGTCAGAGGTGTACCTGGGAGGTGGGAGAAGTGTACCTGGGAGGTCGGAGGTGTACCTGGGAGTGTCGGAGGTGTGCACCTGGCAGCATCAGCGGTGTACCTGGGAGGCCGAAGCGGTGTACCATGGAATGTCATCAAAGAGCAATTGGGAGTCAAAGGTGTACTTGGGAGTGTCAGAGGTGTACCTGGGAGGTCAGGAGGTGTACCTGTGAGTGTCAAAGGTACTCAGAGGCCACAGGTGTACCTGGGAGTGTCAGAGGTGTACCTGGGAGTGTCAGAGGTGTATCTGGGAGTGTCATGGTGTATCTGGGAGCAAGTTTTGGACGGTACTCAGGGAGTGTGAGAGGTGTACCAGAGAATGTCAGTGAGTACCTGAGTGTCAAAGGTTTACCTGGGAGGCCAGAGGTGTACCTGGCAGTGTCGAAGCGGTGTATCTGGGAGTGTGAGAGGTGTACCTGGAGTATCTGGGTGTACCTGGGAGTGTCTGAGGTACCTGGGAGATCAGAGAATTACTAGGGAGCACACAGGAGTACCTGGAGAGAGGTGTTCCTGGTGAGTGTGAGAGGTGAACCTAGGAGTGTCTGAGGTGTACCTGGGAGTGTCAGAGGTGTACCTAGGAGTATCTGAGGTGTACCTGGGAGTGTCTGAGGTGTAGCTGGGAGTGTCAGGGGAGACCCAGGGAGTGAAAGAGGCACCTAGGAGTGTCAGAGGTACCTGGGAGGAAAGGTACCTGGGAGGCCGGAGGTTTACCTGGGGAGTGTCGGAGGCACCTGGCAGTGTCAGCGGTGTACCTGGGAGTGTCAGGCGGTGTACCATGGAATGTCAGTGGAGTACCTGGGAGTGTCAAAGGTGTACTTGGGAGTGTCAGAGGTGTACCCAGAGGTTGGGTGCAGGCACCCAGAGTGTCAAAGGTGCACTGGGAGTGTCAAGCAGGTGTACCTGGGAGGTACATGGAGGTCAGAGGTGTATCTGGGAGTGTCAGCGGTGTATCTGGGAGTGTCGGACGTACCTAGGAGTCAGAGGTGTACCTGGGCGAGTCAGAGGTACCTGGGAGCAGAGGTACCTGAGTGTCTGGGGTGTACCTGGGAGTGTTCAGGTGTACCTGGGAGCATCTGGGTGTACCTGGGAGTGTCTGAGGTGTACCTTGGAGTGTCAGAGCTGCACCGAGAGTGTCGGAGGTGTACATGGAGTGTCAGAGGTGTACCTGGCAGTGTCAGCGGTGTATCTGGGAGTGTCAGAAGTGTGCCTGGAGTGTCTGAGGTGTACCTGGGAGTGTCTGAGGTGTACCTGGGAGTGTCAAGGTACCTGAGAGTGTCAGGTGTACCTGGGAGTGTCAGAGGTACCTGGGAGTGTCAGAGGTGTATCTGGGAGTGCTGGCGGTGTATCTGGGAGTGTCGGAGGTGTACCTGGGAGGTGTGAGAAGTGTACCTGGGAGTGTCGGAGGTGTTCCTGGGAGTGTCAAAGGTGTACTTGGAAGTGTCAGAGGTGTACCTGGGATTGTCACGGTGTACCTGATTGTGTCTGGAGGTGTACCTGGGAGGTCAGAGATGCAATGGGAGTGTCAGAGGTGTATCTGGGAGTGTCGGACGTGTACCGTGTATCTGGAGGCCGGACGTGCACTGGGAGTGTCAGAGGTGTCTGGGAGTGTCAGAGGTGTACCCAGGAGTGTCTGAGGTGTACCTGGGAGGTAAGAAGGTACCTGGGAGGTCGGAGGTGTACCTGGAGTGTCGAGTCCTGGGAGACAGAGGAGTACCTGGGATTGTCAGAGGCACCTGGCAGGCCGAGGTACCTGGGAGTGCTGGGGAGGTGTATCTGGAGTGTTTGACGCACCAGGAGGTGAGAGGTGCACGGTGAGAATGCTTGGGGTGGAGTACCTGGGAGTGTCAAAGGTTTACCTGGGAGTGTCAGAGGTACTCCAAGGAGTCAGAGGCACCTGGGAGTGTTAGGAGGTGTAATTTGAGAGTGTTTGCGGTACCTTGGAGTGTCTGGGGTGTACCTGGGAGCATTCTGGGGTGTACCTGGGAGTGTCCGGAGGTGCACTGGGAGGTGAGAAGTACCTGGGAGTGTCGGGGAGGTGTCTGGGAGTGTCGGAGGTACCTGGTGAGGTTGAAGGGTGTACCCGGGGAGTGTCAGGTGCACCATGAATGTCAGAGTACCTGGTAGTGCCAAAGGTAATGGGGAGGCTGGGAGGTGTACCTGGGGAGGTCAGAGGTGTACTCAGAGTGTCAAAGGTGTACCTGGGAGTGTCATAGGTGTACCTGGGAGGCCGAGGTGTACCTGGGAGGCCAGAGGTGCATCTGGAGTGTCAGCGTGTGTATCTGAGCAAGTCGGACGGGTACCTAGGGAGGGGAGGTGTACCAGAGAATGTCAGTGAGTACCTGGGAGGTCAAAGGTTTACCTGGGAGTGTCAGAGGTGCATTTGGGCGAGTCAGAGGTGTACCTGGGGAGTGTTAGAGGTACCTGAGAGTGTCGCAGGTGTACCTGAAGTGTCTGGGGTCCTGGGAGTATCTGGGTGTACCTGGGAGGCTGGGATGTCTGAGGTGTACCTGGGAGTGTCAGAGGTGTACCTGCGAGTGTCGGAGGTGCACGGAGTGTCAGAGGTGCACCTGGCAGTGTCAGCAGTATCTGGGAGTGTCAAAGGTCACTGGGAGTGTCATAGGTGCACCTGGGAGTGTCAGGAGGTGTACCTGGGAGGTCAGAGGTGTGCCTTGGAGTGTCAGAGCTACCTGGGAGTGTCAGAGGGGCACCTGGGAGTTTCTGGAGGTGCACCTGGGAGTGTGAGAAGGCACCTGGGAGTGTCAGGTACCTGGGAGGTCAGGAGGTACCTGGGAGTATCTGAGGTGGCACCTGGGAGGTTCAGGTGTACCTGGGAGTGTCAGAGGTGTACCTGGCAGTGTCAGAGGTGTCTGGGAGTGCCAGTATCTGGGAGTGTCGGAGGTGTACCTGGGAGTGTGAGAAGTGCACCTGGGAGTGTCGGAGGTGTACTTGGGAGGTCCGAGGTGTACCGGAGTGTCAGAGGTACTGAAGTGTCAGAGGTGTACCTGGGAGGTTGCCCGGTGTACCTGATTGTGTCTGAAGTACCTGGGAGTGTCAGAGGTGTGCCAGGAGTGTCAGAGGTGCACTTGGGAGTGCCAGAGGTGCACCTTGGTGTCTGAGGTGTACCTGGGAGAGCCTGGAGGTGACCTGGCAGTGTCTGAGGTGTACCTGGCAGTGTCTGGAGTGTAACTGGCAGTGTCAGAAGGGCACCTGGGAGCAAGTGAGGCGGTGCAATTGGGAGTGTTAGAGGTGTATTAGGAGGACAGAGGAGTACCTACAAGTGTCAGATGTACCTAGGAGGCCAGAGGTTCACCTGGGAGGTCAGGAGGTGTACCTGGGAGTGTCAGAGGTGTACCTGGGAGTGTCAGAGGTGTACCTGGGAGGTAGAGATGCACCTGGGAATGTCAGTGTATCTGGGAGTGGACGCGTACCTGGGAGGTCAGAGGTGTACCAGGAATGTCAGAGGTGTACCTGGGAGTGTCAGAGGTACCTGAGTGTCAGCAAACTGGGAGGTCAGAGGTGTACCTGGAGTGTCAGAGGTGTACCTGGGAGTGTCAGGAGGTACCTGGGAGTGTCAGAGGTGTACCTGGGAGTGTCAAAGGTGTACCTGGGAGTGTCAGAGGTGTACCTGGGAGGTCAGAGGTGTACCTGGGAGTGTCAGAGGTACCTGGGAGTGCCGGGTGTATCTGGGAGGTCGGAGTTGTACCTGGGAGGTCGGAGGCGACCCGGAGTGCTGAGGTATACCTGGGAGCATCAGAGGTGTACCTGGGAGGTCAGAGGTGTACCTGGGAATGTCAGAGGGCTCCGAGGGAGTGTCAGTGAAGTACCTGGGAGTCTCAAAGGTGTACCTGGGAGTATCGGGAGGTGTACCTGGGAATATCGGAGCGTTTAGCTGGGAATATCGGAGGTGTGCCGAGGAGTGTCGGGGTGTACCTGGGAGTCTCAGAGGTGAACCAGGAGTGTCAGAGGAGAGTACCTGAGTGCTCAGAGGTGTACCTGGGAGGTCAGAGGTGTACCTGGGAGTGTCGAGATGTACCTGGGAATGTCAGAGGTGTATCTGGGAGGCCGGACGTACCTGGGAGTGCCGAGGTACCAGGAATGTCAGTGGAGCACCTGGGAGTGTCAGAGGTGTACCTGGGAGTGTCAGAAGTGCACTGGGAGGTCAAAGGTGTACCTGGGAGTGTCAGAGGTGTACCTGGGAGTGTCAGAGGTGGCTGGGAGTGTCAGAGGTGTACCTGGGAGTGTCAGAAGTGTACCTGGGAGCAAGCCGGAGTTGTACCTGGGAGGTCGGAGGGGACCTGGGAGTGTCAGAGGCATACCTGGGAGTATCAGAGGTGCACCTGGGAGTGTGAGGTTCACCTGGGAAATGTCAGAGGTATACGAGGAGTGTCAGTGAGCACTGGGAGTCTCAAAGGTGTACATGGGAGTATCGGAGGTGTACCTGGGAATATCGGAGGTGAAGCTGGGAATACCGGAGGTTACTGAGGAGTGTCAAAGGTGTACCTGGGAGTCTCAGAGGTGAACCAGGAGGCTCAGAGGAGTACCTGGGAGGCCAGAGGTGTACCTGGGAGTATCGGAGGTGTACCTGGGAGTGTTAGAGGTGTGTGAGGTGTGCAGAGAATGTCAGTGGGTGCACCAAGTGTCAGGTTTGCCTGTGTGGGAGGACAGAGTCAGAGGTGTGCCTGGGCGTGTTGGGGGTGTGCCTGGGGAGTGTCACTTGGGTGCCTGGGGAGTGTCTGGGGTGTGCCTGGGGGTATCTGGGGTGTGCCTGGGGTGTCTGGGGTGTGCCTGGGGTGTCAGAGCTGTGCCTGCAGAGGTGTGGGGTGTACATGGGTGTCAGGGGTGTGCCTGTGGTGTCAGCGGTGTGTCTGGGAGTGTCAGAGTGTGCCTGGGTGTCTGGGTGTGCCTGGGGTGTCTGGTGTGCACCTGGGGTGTCTGAGGTGTGCCTGGGTGTCAGAGAATTGCAGGGTGTCACAGGGGTGCCTGGAGTGTTGAGGTGTGCCTGCAGTGGGAGGTGAGACCTGGGGTGTCTGGGGTGTGCCTGGGGTGTCCAGAGGTGTGCCTGGGTATCTGAGGTGTGCCTGGGGAGTGTCTGAGGTGTGGCTGGGGAGTGTCAGGGGGGAGACCAGGGGTGAAGGTGTGCCTAGGGTGTCAGAGGTGTACCTGGGGAGTGTGAGGTGTGCCTGGGGAGTGTCGGAGGTGTGCCTGGGGTGTCCCGGAGGTGTACCTGGCAGTATCAGCAGTGTGCCTGGGGTGTCGGCGGTGTGCCATGGATGTCGGTGGGTGCCTTGAGAGTTAATCAAGGAGGTGTGGCAGGAGTGTCAGAGTGGCCTTATAGAGTTAGTCAGAGGTGTGCCTGTGAGTGTCAAGGTGTTGCCTAGGTGTCATGGAACCTGGTGTCAGAGGTGTGCCTGTAGGTGTCAGGGTGTGTCAAGTGTCAGCGGTGTATCTGGGAGTGTGGGACGTGTGCCTAAGTGTGAGAGGTGTGCAGAGAATGTCAGTGGAGTACTTACCAGGGAGTGTCAAGGGTTTGCCTGGGAGTGTGTAGAGGTGTGCAGCAGTGTCATGGCCGGATGTGTCTGGGAGTGTGAGAGTGTGCCTGGGGAATCTGGGGTGTACCTGGGTATGAGGTGTACCTGGGGAATTATCAGAGAATTACCAGGGGTGTCACAGGAGTGCCTTAAGTGTGAGGTGTTCCTGCGAGGTGTGAGGTGAACCTAGGGTGTCTGAGGTGTGCCTGGAATTGTCAGAGGTGTGCCTGGGGTATCTGGGGTGTGCCTGGGGTGTCTGGGGACAGCTGGGGAGTGTCAGGGGAGACCCAGGGGAGCTGAAGAGGGTGTGCCTAGGAGTGTCAGAGGTGTACTGGGAGTGTGAAAAAGTGTACCTGGGAGTGTCGGAGGTTTACCTGGGAGTGTCGGAGGTGTGCCTGGCAGTGTCATGGTGGCACCTGATGTCAGCGGTGTGCCATGGAATGTCAGTGGAGTACCTGGGGTGTCAAGACTGTGCCAGGAGTGTCAGAGGTGTGCCTGGGGTGTCAGTGGTGTGCCTGGTGTCAAAGGTGTGCCTAGGTGTCATGGGTGTGCACAAGTCTCAGAGGTGGCACATGGGAGTGTCAGAGGTGTATCTGGGAGTGTCCAGCGGTGTATCTGGGGAGTGTCAGGACGTGTACCTAGGAGTGTGAGAGGTGTATGAGAGAATGTCAGTGGGTACCTGGGAGTGTTAAAGGTTTGCCTGGGGTGTCAGAGGTGTGCCTGGGC
>NW_024737020.1:0-3011 GCF_018991925.1 Homarus americanus
GGATGATAGGCTGCGATAAAACTTTGTTTGATGTCGTATTGTCGATCTATTTGCTCTACAAGTTGATTCCTTAACTCTAATCCGTTGTCGGAGTGAAGAACCTTAGGCGTAGTAAAAGGACATATGGGGTGAATAACTAAGGCTTAACCCACACATTTGGCTGTTTTATCCGTCAATGGGACTAAAATCACAAATCTAGAAAAATGATCCACACACACACTAGGACGTACGAGGATCCTTGATGACTCCTCGGAAGTTGTAAGAAGTTGATCGCGATTGTGTCAAACAGACCTTCTGGTGTAGAATACTGATGAATTGAAGCCGGCGACCTTGTAGTACCCTTATACTGAGCACATTACAAGCACTTAGCAATATGCAATTCTATGTCTTTCTTCATAGTATTCCAAAAATACTTCTTTCTGACCTTCGCCAGACATTTGTCACGTCCGGGGTGACCTGCTTGGGGAGCATCGTGATACAACTTTAGTATCGTTTCCCGAAGTGTATCAGGTACGACAATTAGTGTAACAATACCTCAGTTGTCTGCTTGGAGCGAAGGAGTATGTCTCGTGGTAGTTCAAATTGATTGAACGGAAGAGGTAACTTTGGAAGATTAGCTCGTCCCGGTAAATACTTGAACTCTGGTTCAAACTCTTGAATGGTCAGATACCAGCGTGCTAGTCTACCTGAAAGATTTTTGCCGTGAAACTGCTTTGCCACTGCCACGTGATCTATATAGACGGTTATTTTATAACCAAAAATTATGTCTTTAAACTTCTTCAGTGCCCAAACAACAGCTAACGTTTCTAGGTGCGTTACTGTACAACGTGTTTCGGCATCATTAAGTTTACGACTTGCAAAAGCAATCACTCTATATTTTCCTCGTGCTTCCAGCTGCATAAGTACAGTGCCAATTCCCTGCATTGGGGCGTCGGAACACAGAGTAAATTCTTGAGATAAGTCAGAAATTCTAAAACAGGGACATTGGTAAGTGTTGTCTTCAATGCACTAAAATTATCTTAATGACGCCGAAACACGTTGTACAGTAACGCACCTAGAAACGTTAGCTGTTGTTTGGGCACTGAAGAAGTTTAAAGACATAATTTTTGGTTATAAAATAACCGTCTATATAGATCACGTGGCAGTGGCAAAGCAGTTTCACGGCAAAAATCTTTCAGGTAGACTAGCACGCTGGTATCTGACCATTCAAGAGTTTGAACCAGAGTTCAAGTATTTACCGGGACGAGCTAATCTTCCAAAGTTACCTCTTCCGTTCAATCAATTTGAACTACCACGAGACATACTCCTTCGCTCCAAGCAGACAACTGAGGTATTGTTACACTAATTGTCGTACCTGATACACTTCGGGAAACGATACTAAAGTTGTATCACGATGCTCCCCAAGCAGGTCACCCCGGACGTCACAAATGTCTGGTTGAGGTCAGAAAGAAGTATTTTTGGAATACTATGAAGAAAGACATAGAATTGCATATTGCTAAGTGCTTGTAATGTGCTCAGTATAAGGGTACTACAAGGTCGCCGGCTTCAATTCATCAGTATTCTACACCAGAAGGTCTGTTTGACACAATCGCGATCAACTTCTTACAACTTCCGAGGAGTCATCAAGGATCCTCGTACGTCCTAGTGTGTGTGTGGATCATTTTTCTAGATTTGTGATTTTAGTCCCATTGACGGATAAAACAGCCAAATGTGTGGGTTAAGCCTTAGTTATTCACCCCATATGTCCTTTTACTACGCCTAAGGTTCTTCACTCCGACAACGGATTAGAGTTAAGGAATCAACTTGTAGAGCAAATAGATCGACAATACGACATCAAACAAAGTTTTATCGCAGCCTATCATCCACAGTGTAATGAGACAATATCTCACATGAAGAGGTAAGTTAGGAGGTTATAGTAGTAGAATATTATAGCGAGAGGAAATGGTAGCGTGTCTCGAGGGTGTGATGTCAACACTGTATATTAACACAGGCACAGTACAAGTGTAGTATATAAAACACCAATGCGTGTTACAGCTTTATTTTACTAGTTCAATAGGGGGGATTAATGGGGGGGTTCGTACACAATTTATGATAGACTATGGTATTCTCGTATAACCTAACCTCACAATTAGAATGGGCACTTCACTAAGTCGATCGTTGGGGAGGTTCGGGATCACTGCACTTCTACAGTCTACACAGCCAGTACTTACTGTTACAAGTGGAGTTGACAGCACTCTGTCGATGGACCCGGCTGAGACTTCGTTACACTTAGTGACGGGCTTCTCTCGAGCGGGACTGGGGACGTGGTAGCTGGCCCTTCCTGGTCACAAGACACACTCTGAGGGAGGGCTCGGACGCTCCTATATATTGGAAGACCAGCCGTCAGGTTGAGCTGATCGGGGGGGGGGGGCGGCGAAGGATCTCCTTACATTTGCCCTCGCTAATGTAGGGTCAGGTCTGGACTTTTTCAGAGACTATAATTTGTATCTTCTGGGAAAGTCATCAGATGGGGTAATGACATGAGAGGTGAGCCTGGCTGATTTATAACCCTTGGTCAGCCGTAGAAGTTGCCCATGACCTCTAATGTAGGTTCAACTGGAGCCTTCATTTGGGTGTGTATATTGAAGTCTTGGGTTGTGCCCATGTTTGTTGTGGTGTAAATGTCCATGGGAGACGCAGCTGATTTATAACCCTTGTTATGCGTGGGGATTACATAGTCCCAATGTGGTCAAGACTGGCCTTCCTCTGCGATTGTAGGATGTTTGTATATTGGGAAGTCGTGGTGCCTTCTTCATGTTTGTTGGCGGTGTGGCATAGGAGGAGCTGGTTGGTTGCACCTTAGGCTTTGGGAGTGCCTGCAGAGCCCCTAATGTCCGGGTTGATTCTGGCCTTCCTTTGCGATGTAGCTGTGGTCGTGGCCATCTTTACCTCACCAGGATGAGCTTCCATGCTATACATGATCGGTATTACAGTGGATGATGTGGCAGTGCTGCTAGAAAATAGCTATTGGG
>NW_024737021.1:0-14004 GCF_018991925.1 Homarus americanus
GATTGACTTTAGCAGTAAGGAAACACCACAGATTCTTGGTAAAGGAGACTGCTGGGTGTTGTTGGTTGAGGGGTCAATGTCAAGTGCTGTTCGTTCTTCCTGGTTGATGATTTTGAGCGACGATTGGTGTTCGCATTTCTTTGCAGCTGTTGTGTGTTCGAGTTATGCTTCGGGAAATACTTAGTCCAGATAGGTATTGGTAGAGTGTGTGTGTGTGTGTGTAGCAAAAAGGATAAACAAGAAGTGTATTTATGGCCTTGTTATGAAAGAAAAATACCAAAAACTTACACACACACACACATCAATAAGAGGGAATGAATAAAAATGAATGAAAAGATAATATATATATATATATATATATATATATATATATATATATATATATATATATATATATATATATATATATATATTGTTACGCCGTCTCTTAATTTACTTAAATATCCAGGTTCTAGGCGTAACCAAACAAAAAAAGTGAAGTAAATTAAAAGTGAATAAAAATAAATAAAGTAAACCTTTAAGAATTTAATTAATTAAATATTAACACAAAGAGCCTCGTAGACTGTCACAACAAGTTGATTCACCATCGAAACTTTTAGACACAAATGATACTAAACATCGAAACATCATAAGAATAATAATAAAGCATTGGATTACGTTAACACTGCATAAACATATAAAAACTAACACTGAAATTAACTAACGTGAAACAACACTGAATTACTTAAATGCAAACTAAGCAAATACTGATGGACATAAATAGAGACATAAATAGGTACTCACATACATATACCACATTGGTGGCGACAGGAACAACACAAATAAATTAAGTACAAGTAACAGGTGACGAGTGTCACTCAAAGGATGTGGACTGTATGACAAGAGGACTGAACTAACTCCGTCAGTTGGTGGGTCCTATATATAAGGTCGGTTCCCGCCACGCGACCCGCCGGTGGGTCGTTTAACGATGCAGATGGTCGTTAGAGAACAAAGAATACTGGTTACAATACAAAATGAGTTTGAACAAATAATAACAGTTAAAACGTTAACAGCACAGGGTAAGGTGACTAGATTATATAATAGTAAATACAACACATCATTACAGGAATAATATGGAACATGGAAGCATGTTACATAAAAAAAAAATAGAAAAATACGACACGGTCGTAACAATATATATATATATATATATATATATATATATATATATATATATATATATATATATATATATATATATATATATATATATATATATATATATATATATATATGTGTGTGTGTGTGTGTGTAATATGTATGAGCATATGTATCCTATCCTGAATTAAAGTACATATAATACATTCTTGTGTATGTATTTATGTAAACAAGTATCTATGTTTAACTTCATGGTTACATTATTGTTTATCTTACATGTATCAACATTCTTCGACTCAGGTGTTGTGTATCAATAACCAATATCTGATTAATGTCTCTTCTATAACCTTATCTGAGATTTTTATATTCGCTTCATTCTCTATTTTTCTTTTACGATTTCTTTTAGGATTTTCGTTAATTATGTTTACAAGGATTTAATGTTTATCTTGTCATTTGTAATTTTTTCTCTCCATCGTTTCACTTTATTTGTTTAGTGAATCATTGCTACGGTGTTAGTGTTTACATTATTACAGTGATGTAGAAGTAATGTATTCTATGTTATTTATTGGGTGTTATTTTCTTTTAAATACGTATCGTGATCGGGTGGTACAATGTTACTTACGATTTCCTTACGATATACTTATAGTGGTACAGTGTTACTTTACTAATGTCTTACGATATACTTACAGTTCTCCAATGGTACAAAGTTACTTACACGATTTCCTCAATAACAAACCTTGTAATATATTAACAAGTGATTAATTAGCACAGTTCTAATTCTTCTTATTTGCTTCCCAAGATTAATGGTTCTATTTACAGTGATATATTTATACCTTGGCTTCCTCTGCTAATGGTTACCGACCCCCCACCTGGTGAAGCTACTTACAGGTAATGGATGTGAAGTAATGTGTTAACCCCTTCACTACTGGGACGTTACTGTTAATATTTGATTAGGTTAGGGATAGATGATGATTTTATTCAGCTCAAAGAGACTCCCGTGCATAAAGGGGTTAAGAAATTTTCCTCGCTAATGTAAACATTAACCTGACCTGACCTAACACCCCTACTATCTCCACCAAGGACAGCATTAGACCGTGACTATATCTGGTGCGTCTAATCAGGGGAGGCAGAAGAAGGTGATGATAATGAATAAGGAGAAAACACAAGGGAATAAAGAAGAAGAGAAGAAGAAAAAGAAGAAGGAATAAATGAAGAAGACAAATTAAACTCAGAACAGAAAAGAGGAGGAAATAAAAGAAGAAACAAAATATAAAAAATGAAAAAGAAGAAGAAACGGGAAAAAAAAGATGGGAATAAAGCTAAAAAAACAGACGAACCAGAAGAAGAACCAATAGAGTAAAAGAACGCCTTTACGTTTCTATTTACGTCGTATAAATGATTTGTGTGACTAGATAACTGTGTGTGATGGCGTCGTCAATATCGCCGTTAGTGAAGAATCATACGTCTTTGGGTACGACGCCGACCTCTGAGTGCAGTAGACGATCCCAGTGAGTACGGTATCTTAAGCTCTAGAGTACTATTTCATTGTACTCAAATAGCCTGATAAATAAAGTATCTAAACCCCTTTAGTACGATGCCAACCCCTGAGTACAGTGGAATAGTCCAATGAGTAAGGATAATTTTAATCCATTGAGTATGATAACTTAATCCATGGGCGATGACTGTGTTAATCCTATGAATATGTTATCTTAACCCAGTAAGTGCTAGATTAATTCATCGTTCTGAAGGGGTTAAGTCATCGTTCTGAAGGGGTTAAGTCATCGTTCTGAAGGGGTTAAGTCATCATCCTCAAGGGGTTAAGTCACCGTTCTTAATAATAATAATAATAGTAATAATAATAATAATAATAATAATATAAACGATTTAAACTATTCTTCTTCTTCCACTTGTTTACCTGAGTTATCTTTAGTGACTCTCTTTTCTGTTATTCTTTTACATTTTTTCTTATTTCCTGACACTTATCATGATAATTACTTTAGAGAAAAATGTGGCGTGTGTGTGTGTGTGTGTGTGTGTGTGTGTGTGTCCAGGACTTTACATCCTCACATAACTCATGTTTGAGGAGGAGGAAGATGAAGAAGAGGAGGAGGAGGAAGAAGAAGAGGACGAAGAGGAGGAAGAAGAGGAGGAGGAGGAAGAAGAGGAGGAGGGACATAAATAACGAGAAGGGAAGTATAAATGACTGAGTGAGTGACCGTAGACAATACCAACATGATCAAGGGCTCGTATGAGTGACCGCGTACCTCACAAACCGCACTGACCGGACTATCTACACGTGTGAGTGACCAACTGACCATGGAAGTAGGTGAGTGACTCCTTTAGTCAAGCAGAGGGAGAAGGGGAGGAAGATAAACAGTGATCAACAGCGAAAAACTTCATTGGTTCGATAGGTCCTCCTACAGCTATGAGGTCGAGGTTTAATGGCATCTGAAGGGAGCTGTGCTAATTGAGTGTTACTCTTTATTGGCTTTATAACCTGAGTCGGGCTTGTTGCGTACAAGATCCACTCGTATGTGGGTAAAGCTGGTCGCTGATTGGTTCATACACGACCGTGATGTCAACTTGTGTCCGTCCCACTCTCTGGTAAAGTAAGATTTTCTGTTAGGTTAGGTTAGATAGGCTACGATAGGTGTAGGTTGATTAGTTAGTTCAGGTGTGGTGGTCGAGTGGGTACGGCTCTTGTCTCTTGACCTGAGGGTCGCTAGTTCAATCCGTCATCCCAACCAACACACACACCCAGCTTTTTTTTTCTCTCTCTCTCTCAGCATAGTTATTTTAGGAGAAATGACTGAGTGTAACTTAAAAAAAAAATCTAAATTATTTGTGAATATCAGTTCTGAATTTTAACTTGTGTAGCTATGACGTTCTGAACTCCCATAGTACCACTAGCAGTTATGGAAATCAATTCATTTTTCTCAAAGGTTTCATGGAACAACTTTTTTTTTCTCGGGTTTATTTAAAAATAATTCCTCGTATATCTATTTTCACATCAGTTTGTTTCAATTTATTCTGATATATATTCGTATTTATTTTATTTTATTTTATATGCTATTTTTTATTATTTTTATATATATTTTATCTTCAATTTTTATTCATTCATTTTTTCTCCGTCGGTTATTCACTATTTTTTATTTTTTTTTCTTTATTTTTTTTTCTTTCCTGGTTATACATATTTTACATCTAATAATATCCTTCTATTCTTCATTCTTGGTTATTCACGTTATATTTACATTAATTTCCTTCCATTCTTTTATTTTTTCCTAGTTAAAGACGCGTTTTTTCCCATTTACGTTTATCCAGTAATTTATTCATATCAAAGCTGTTTTTTCCCCAATTTGTACTTTTCTTCCTCACAAAACATTCTCAAACTTGTCCCCAGTTCATACAGTTATTTATGTCTGTGTAATCTGTAATTTTCAACACATATTTCTTGCTAGTAAATCGTGAATGTTAATCGTCTTGTCAATTAGTTTTGTTTGCTTCAGTTAATGGTTTCCTAAAATGTATATATAATATTCATATTTTTTTATGGAGTCTTTTCCGTATATTTGGGTCATATACTCTCTCTCTCTCTCTCTCTCTCTCTCTCTCTCTCTCTTTCTCCCTTGGTGAGCGCTAGACAGACGGACCCAGCGACACCTTGAAGTAGTGTTTAACATAGGACTTAATGGAAACAGGAACTAAGCCTTTAGGTACGTTAACATGAAAGGACTAACACCACACATGATGTATGAGTGAGTTGTGAGTGAGTGAGCGAGCGAGTGAGTGAGTGACCTAGGTAAGTGATTTTTGCTTTTGGTTCCTTCTAGAAGGTCAATGCTCTGTATATATAAACAAGCACACATACACACACACAAAAGCTGACTTGGCGTGATACGAACGATGGAAATTCCTTTGGCCAATGATACACCACCACTAGCGCCCTGAAGTCCCTCTCCCCCTCTCTAACCCTCTCCCTAGCCCTCTCCCCTCTCCCCCATCAGTCTAGTCCTCAATACTAGCCCCTCTTACTTCCTCAGCACTCTCCATAACCCTCTCCAAAACCTCTCTATAAATATGACTTGTCCCTCTCTCCATCCTCACTCTAGCCCTTTCCCCAGCCCTTACTCTAACCCCTCTTCTCAGCCCTCACTTTCTCCTGCAGCCCTTCTCTCACTCCTCATTTTACCCCTTTTCCACTGCCCTGTTTCCCCTTCACTCAGCCCTTTCTTTCCCTTATCCCTCTCACTTCCTTTCCTTATCCCTTAACCCAGGTCGCCTCTCTCTCTCTCTCTCTCTCTCTCTCTCTTACAGTTCCTCCAGCCCTTTTCACCCTTAACCTCTTCGTAGTCTTCTCCTCGCCCTCTCTCTCTTCTTCTTCTTACCAGCTTTATCTTCTCTCAAGCCTTCTCCCCTTCCCCGGTTCTCTCTTCTCCCCTAGTCTTCTCTTCTCCTTTAGCCCTGTCTTCTCCCCAGATTTCTCCAACCTTCTTCTCTTCCAGTCCTGTTTTTGTGCAACCTATTTCCTCCTCCTCTTCCTCTTCTCTTCTTCCTCCTCCTCCCCCCCCCTCCTCCTCTCTCTCCTACTAACTCTCTTTTTACATTATGTTTGCCTCAACCTTCTCTTCATCGTCTTCCCTTCGTTCCTCTCTCTTCCAAACTCACCCAAACGCACCCATACTCTCTCCATCATACTACGCACTTTCCCCATCACACCACACGTTCCCACTTTCTCTCTCCAACAAACCACACTCTCTCACTCTCTCTCCAACATAGCGCAGTCTCTTCCTCTCTCTCACCAAAGTACCTTGCTCTCCCAGGCACCCGTTGTACCTACTACATAGTTCTGGCACTTTACAAATGGCACTCCTCGCCCAAAAGGCCACCATGAATCACCAGCAACACCAGGTGACTTTCCACTGGCACTACTGTTTGAACCTGCTTTGTGGGTCTTGCTATCTGGCACTACTGTTTTTGCTCTGTTCGTTGGTTTGTCTGTATGGTGCTTTTGTTAGACCAATGTTGTTACATCACTACTGGCACTATTGTTTTGGTCTGTTCCGTGGCTTGTCTGTAGGGTGCTTTTGTTAGACCATTGTTGTTACATCACTACTGGCACTATTGTTTTGGTCTGTTCCGTGGCTTGTCTGTAGGGTGCTTTTGTTAGACCATTGTTGTTACATCACTACTGGCACTATTGTTTTGGTCTGTTCCGTGGCTTGTCTGTATGGTGCTTTTGTTAGACCATTGTTGTTACATCACTACTGGCACTATTGTTTTGGTCTGTTCCGTGGCTTGTCTGTAGGGTGCTTTTGTTAGACCATTGTTGTTACATCACTACTGGCACTATTGTTTTGGTCTGTTCCGTGGGTTGTCTGTAGGGTGCTTTTGTTAGACCATTGTTGTTACATCACTACTGGCACTATTGTTTTTGGTCTGTTCCGTGGGTTGTCTGTAGGGTGCTTTTGTTGACCATTGTTGTTACATCACTACTGGCACTATTGTTTTGGTCTGTTCCGTGGCTTGTCTGTAGGGTGCTTTTGTTAGACCATTGTTGTTACATCACTACTGGCACTATTGTTTTGGTCTGTTCCGTGGCTTGTCTGTATGGTGCTTTTGTTAGACCATTGTTGTTACATCACTACTGGCACTATTGTTTTGGTCTGTTCCGTGGCTTGTCTGTAGGGTGCTTTTGTTAGACCATTGTTGTTACATCACTACTGGCACTATTGTTTTGGCCTGTTCCGTGGCTTGTCTGTGTGTGCTTTTGTTAGACCATTGTTGTTACACTACCACGCACTATTGTTTTGGTCTGTTCCGTGGGTTGTTAGACCATTGTTGTTACATCACTACTGGCACTATTGTTTTGGTCTGTTCCGTGGCTTGTCTGTAGGGTGCTTTTGTTAGACCATTGTTGTTACATCACTACTGGCACTATTGTTTTGGTCTGTTCCGTGGCTTGTCTGTAGGGTGCTTTTGTTAGACCATTGTTGTTACATCACTACTGGCACTATTGTTTTGGTCTGTTCCGTGGCTTGTCTGTATGGTGCTTTTGTTAGACCATTGTTGTTACATCACTACTGGCACTATTGTTTTGGTCTGTTCCGTGGCTTGTCTGTATGGTGCTTTTGTTAGACCATTGTTGTTACATCACTACTGGCACTATTGTTTTGGTCTGTTCCGTGGCTTGTCTGTAGGGTGCTTTTGTTAGACCATTGTTGTTACATCACTACTGGCACTATTGTTTTGGTCTGTTCCGTGGCTTGTCTGTATGGTGCTTTTGTTAGACCATTGTTGTTACATCACTACTGGCACTATTGTTTTGGTCTGTTCCGTGGCTTGTCTGTAGGGTGCTTTTGTTAGACCATTGTTGTTACATCACTACTGGCACTATTGTTTTGGTCTGTTCCGTGGCTTGTCTGTAGGGTGCTTTTGTTAGACCATTGTTGTTACATCACTACTGGCACTATTGTTTTGGTCTGTTCCGTGGCTTGTCTGTATGGTGCTTTTGTTAGACCATTGTTGTTACATCACTACTGGCACTATTGTTTTGGTCTGTTCCGTGGCTTGTCTGTAGGGTGCTTTTGTTAGACCATTGTTGTTACATCACTACTGGCACTATTGTTTTGGTCTGTTCCGTGGCTTGTCTGTATGGTGCTTTTGTTAGACCATTGTTGTTACTTGTCTGTATGGTGCTTTTGTTAGACCATTGTTGTTACATCACTACTGGCACTATTGTTTTGGTCTGTTCCGTGGCTTGTCTGTAGGGTGCTTTTGTTAGACCATTGTTGTTACATCACTACTGGCACTATTGTTTTGGTCTGTTCCGTGGGTTGTCTGTAGGGTGCTTTTGTTAGTTGTTACACCACTTATTGTTTTGTGTTCCGTGGCTTGTCTGTATGGTGCTTTTGTTAGACCATTGTTGTTACATCACTACTGGCACTATTGTTTTGGTCTGTTCCGTGGCTTGTCTGTAGGGTGCTTTTGTTAGACCATTGTTGTTACATCACTACTGGCACTATTGTTTTGGTCTGTTCCGTGGGTTGTCTGTATGGTGCTTTTGTTAGGCCACTGTTGCATCATCACTGACACTACTCTCTACAATGGTATAATTTATATTTTGGAAAGAAGAACTTACAGATAATAAGCTTAATCTTCCTGCAAAAGATAACTACAAGAACCCCTAAGTAGAGGAACGATTTGAACATGAGATCGACATTTCACTGAGACTACTGCATCTTTACATGTCCTTTCCCCCAGGTACGAGGAAAAGCACGATGCTAGGATTTGTTCTTTGATAATCCTCGCCGAGAAAGGTTTTAGTAACAAGGATTTGGGAGGATTGTCGTAACGCTAATCTCGAGCTTTTGATAGATTTAAGAGTAAAGAATAACCCCTCTAACAGGCCTCGTGTCTAGTCGTTGTTTATTGAGTATTATGTAGATTCTGGTCGTGCGTAGTGAGGGTGGACATCAAACTACAATGGCACATCGACTTGGTTCACTTTCAGCTGACCGTCGCTCCTCTGTTCAAGGTTTTTTTTTATTTTACTGTACTAAACTATACGACGTAACCTAATGCAGCGTTTGACACGAGTTGTACATCATTATGTTCCCTCTATGTAAAGATAAAAGACTTTTTTTAGCGGATTATTGCCGACCAGAGGTGTGCTGTGGCTGAGTAGATACAATTCTCGCTTCATATTCCTAGGATTATTGGCTTGCACTTAGTGGATTCCCAGTTCACCCATCTGTGAATTGGTACCTAACTTTGCATCTGGGGAAAATGGGTGATTTTTTAGTATACAGTGCCGGCCATGATGGTTCTTTCGTGCTAAAAAAAAAACAGGATTGTTATTAGTGTGTTGTATCCGTGCTGTTATTTTTACCCCCAGTGAATATTTTGAACATAGAGAGAATAAGACAATAAATGAATATATAAAACACAATACACATATGAAGAAGAATCGTGAGTTCTGTGTTTAGTTCTCTCGTGTGTTCAGAGTCATGTAGCGTAGGAGACCGTCCAGTTGTACCCGGTAAAGTTCCCTTGTAAAGTTTAGGGCAAAGTTAAAAAACATTAAGTTAATAATTATGTTATTTATTTATATTTTACAGTGTGATTATTTATATGATAGTTCTTATTTACAGTCAAGTTTAAATTTAAAAAAAAATATATAAAAATGTATATAAATTATCACTTTATCGAAATTTTATCTAAATTACCTGATATATTAATTTATTTATCGCCGGAAGCTTTTAGTTCGGTGGTCTGTGTGTGGGGTTTTTATTTTACCAGTATATCAATTACTAGTGTTTATTCCTACTGTAGCGGCAGAAGTTCATGAGAGACCTTTAATGGCTCAATTTGTCGTCTTATTTGTCTCGTATTTTTCTGTCAATAGTTCAGAATTAGTAGACCGAGTACTTTATATCGATGACTGCACCTTCGACTATGACAATTTATTTTTTTTATTATTTTGTTTTCATTTCTTTTTTTGTGTGTGTTTAGTGTCTCTCTCTCTCTCTCTCTCTCTCTCTCTCTCTCTCTCTCTCTCTCTCTCTCTCTCTCTCTCTCTCTCTCTCAATTATTCCACACGTCTCACTCTTAGCACTTTACCTCTTCCTTCCCCTCCAACCGTACTTTTCCTTTCACTTCTTTCCTGCTCTCTGCATCCCACACACACACACACACACACATCAACAAGGAACACAACTTCTTATGACAGTTACCCCTTCCAAAAAAATATATATTGTTTTCTTTCTCTAATAGGAGGGCCAACAGGGGAAGAATGGTAGGACAATGGGAGGGAAGGGGTGGGGTAAAGGAAGGGAGGGGTATGAGAGAGAGAGAGAGAGAGTTGGTGCCGTCAGGTTAATCCATCTTTTCAACATTGAATTTTTACAATTTTTTTCCTAACTATTGAAGAGATTTATCGAACAGAGCAATTCAACTCAGTCTGCACCGGAATCAATGATCATTTGCATCTCTTGGCCATCAGACTCCTTCCTTCCACGATAAGTCTTTTTCTTTAGCGATTTTGTTCACTTTTTTGCAAAATGTACAAAAGGCAAAAAGAAAATTAGTTGGAGATGAAGAAATAATTTAGAGTTTGGCTGGTGGCGAGATAGTTCCCCAGACAGACAGACAGACAGGCAGAGAGACAAACAGACAGGCAGACAGACATATCAATCAATTCTCTAAAAAGTTATATAAACGTCGAAGAATATCACATCATATCTACAATCCGAATAGAATGAGACACTTAGCTTAAATACTCCCAAGATCCTATACACAGCATTAATACAGTATACTTCTATGCACAACAGGCAGAATTTACCCTCTCACCTTGCAGCTGGTCACCCTGGGACGAATAGCTTCTCCTTGTTTTGGCTCCTACCCAGCTTGGGACAAGAGAGATATCTTCCTCCTCTAAAACTGAAAGATTTTTTATTTTTATCCGTATGTGGCTTGTCTTGTTGCCTCACACGTAAGAGAGGAAGAAAGAGGAAGAGGAGGAGGAAGAGAAGGGGGAAGGAAGGGAAGGAAGAGGGCAAGTAGGAGGAAGAGGAAGAGGAGAAGAAGAAGAAGAAGTAACAGTAGGAGAAAAACGGAGGAACAGGAGGAGGAGGAAGAAGAAGAAACGAAGGAAGAAGAGAAGAAGAAAAAGAGGAAAAAGAGGAAGAAGAAGAAACAGTAGGAGGAAAAGGGGAGGAAGGAAGAAGAAAAAGAGGAATAGAAACAGGAGGGAAAATCAGGTAGAAGAGCAGAATAAGCTAGAAGAAGATGAGGAGAAGGAGGAAAGGAGAAATAGGAAAGAAAAGGAGCGTGCTAGTGGGATCTCTCTTGAAGGACACCTGTATCAATCTCTCTCTCTCTCTCTCTCTCTCTCTCTCTCTCTCTCTCTCGGCGAAATAGGATCGGAATAGGTTCCTTATGAAGTATAATTGATCGGTTCTCCCTATTACTTGGCGGTTTCGAACCTATTGTGAAGTATATATTGATCCTGGGTATTACTTAGTTATAACAAAGGCCCCCAACACACCTTAATACATATCCTTCTTGGTCGACACACCCAACACACCTTAATACATATCCTTCTTGGTCGACACACCCAACACACCTTAATACATATCCTTCTTGGTCGACACACCCAACACACCTTAATACATATCCTTCTTGGTCGACACACCCAACACACCTTAATACATATCATTCTTGGTCGACACCCCCAACGCACCTTAATACATATCCTTCTTGGTCGACACACCCAACACACCTTAATACATATCATTCTTGGTCGACACACCCAACACACCTTAATACATATCATTCTTGGTCGACACACCCAACACACCTTAATACATATCCTTCTTGGTCGACACCTTTTTAACAATACATATCGGCTATTGGTCGACACACCCAACACACCTTAATACATATCATGTTGATTGACACACCTTTACCTTAATACATATCATTCTTGGTCGGCCCACCCAACACACCTTAATACATATCCTTCTTGATCGACACACCCAACACACCTTAATACATATCCTTCTTGGTCGACACACCCAACACACCTTAATACATATCCTTCTTGGTCGATACACCCAACACACCTTAATACATATCCTTCTTGGTCGACACACCCAACACACCTTAATACATATCCTTCTTGGTCGATACACCCAACACACCTTAATACATATCCTTCTTGGTCGACACACCCAACACACCTTAATACATATCCTTCTTGGTCGACACACCCAACACACCTTATTACATATCCTTCTTGGTCGACACACCCAACACACCTTAATGCATATCCTTCTTAGTCGACACACCCAACACACCTTAATATATATCCTTCTTGGTCGACACACCCAACACACCTTAATACATATCCTTCTTGATCGACACACCCAACACACCTTAATACATATCCTTCTTGGTCGACACACCCAGCGCACCTTTTTTAACTATCTTCCTATTCTTGAACAAATCTTTACAATCAAACATTTAACAATTCCACTAAGAAACTTCAACAAACTTTCAAGTACTTTTTTTTTCTATTATAATTTTGTTGTTCTCGTACTATAACCTCCAAAGCTTCTTTATTTACTCCTTCTCCCTCCTCAGACGCAGCCTGACTGAGTACTGAGCCGTCGTCAAATTCGTACACACTTTAGACAGTTTGAACCTTCGTGAAATCATAATCTAATAGCTTTCTGGGATTTGTTTCTGAAAAATTTTGCTTTATCTCGCCTTAAGAATTCAATTTCTAGAAGTTTGGAATGAGTATTTATCTGTCCAGGGCTGATTACTGCGTCTCTCTCTCTCTCTCTCTCTCTCTCTCTCTCTCTCTCTCTCTCTCTCACTCTCAGAAAGTCATGTCACCTCAATATTGAACTGACAGCATCACTGTTTTTCACTGCTGAGTCAACTAGTTTGTAAACAGATGTGAATAAATGGTGATAGAGATGATGATGGTGATGATGATGATGATGATGATGATGATGATGATGATGATGAAAAACAAGAAGAAAAACAAAATGAAGATCCAAAAGAAAACAAAAACAAAAACTGAAAATCAAAACACACATCTAATCCTATATATATAAATATATACTTTAGAATATAAAAATTTCCTCAATGTAAATTTATTCTTTAAAAAAAATAATCCCCCTTTTTTTTAGAAACCTTCGAATAATTATTTTTCCTTCAGTTATAATCTCTTAATAAACGATGTAAATAAAGTTAAATATTTATTTCTTCATAATTAACACTAATTAACGCACCAATACCTTATCCTATCACACTGTAAGGTTATTTTAGAACAAATTTTTAATCTGTTTACGTTTTGTGGAATATATCTCCCCCCCCCCCGCCTGTTTTGGTCTTGTATACAGCGGGTTATTAGCGTGTATCATATAAGCTTTGATCTTAGTGATAACACGTGACCAGAGAAGCAATAAATGTTGTTAAAAATGATCAATAATAAAAGTAGGAAATTCGAGTCTATTGTTTTTATTGTGTGTGTCCTTATACATACATACATACATACATACATACATACATATACTTTATCCCTCTCATGTACTCAGTACCAAGATGACCTGACCTCAAGAATCCATTATTCACCTCATTATAATTAGGTCAAGGTTAATTAAGACCAACATCCACACAAGTAAGTTAATGAGAGTTAATGAGATCGACTCCTATCTGTTGATTATGGTAAATAAATAATGTCCTAACTTGTTAATGCCCTAATTTGCATCTCTACCTGAAGATGTGAGAAAGTATATAACTGATTCTATTAATAACGACACAAAGGTGGATTCTAAGAGGTCAATGAACACAAGCTACACCTTAATTAGACAGGTGAGAATATATATCTACCTGTGTTACCTTTATGAATGGTTAATGGGGTTAATATCGAATAGAAAAAAAAAACACAAAAGGAATCGTTGTCATTATTCCTAGTTAATGGTAAAATAAACGTACAATTCTTGGAGATAATATTGACAAAGAGAATGAAACTATCTCTCAAGTGGTTATAAAAGAAAGATAAGATTCTAGTCAGTAACTCGCTCTCTTTAAATGAATAATGTCTCTCATAAGCAAGACATGAATCAGACGTAACTACCCTGTGATGACATTAACAAGCGATAATTAACTCCGGGTAGCTAAGTCTTTTTCTTAAATATTTATATCAATCAAGTACTGTTTTACTACTTGAACGACAGAAGACTTCATTTAAAGGTATAATTAAGCTCTTATTATGTCTAACTTATTTCTATAAACTTACAAATTATTATATACAGTACATAATTCTTTTATTTTTACTATTTAATTTAACTCCTC
>NW_024737022.1:0-18424 GCF_018991925.1 Homarus americanus
AACAATGTGTTTTGCTCGTAACAAAGGCTAATAAATGCAGGTTCATACAAAAGTATTAGTTACAAGACTAAGCGAATTAAATACAAAACTGTATCTTGCTCGGCAGAACCACCTGGAATTCGCCAGTTCAGTTCTGGTCACCGTATTACAGAATGGATATAGAATCCTTTGGAAAGAATTCAGGGAATGACAGACTAATCCGGGCATTAGGAACCTTGAGTATAGAGACAGGTTAAGCATCTTAATTTGCCTCCCTCGAGGCGTGAAGCGAGGGGCGACCTGATAGAGGTGTATAAGTGGAAGGCAGGGCTAAACAAAGGGGACATTACAAAGGTACTTAAACTATCCAACCAGGAGCAAACTCGTAACAATGGTTTTAAATTAGACAAATTTAGATTTAGGCGTGAAATAGGTAAACACTGGTTTGGAAACAGAGTAGTGGATAAATGGAACAAGTTACCAAATATCATCATTAACTCGAATTCGCTGAATATCTCCAAACATAGGTTGGATGCTTATATGAGCAATAGGGGTTGAGTGTAAACGGGACTGCCCAGTATGGGCCAATAGGCCCGCTGCAGTTTCCTCCATTCTTATGTTCTTATGTTCTTATGCCCTATCCCAGCCACAGGAGAACACACCTAAGTCCTACGTTTCCTATCTCTTGCACAAAAAGTCTAATCTAAGAACCTCACCTAATGTCTACATTATTAATATAATGAGCACAACAGGGAGGAAAGGTTATCCTGTAGGCAATTGTACATAGTTACAATTCTCTCTCTCTCTCTCTCTCTGTCTCTCTCTCTCTCTCTCTCTCTCTCTCTCTCTCTCTCTCTCTCTCTCTCTCTCTCTCTCTCTGTGCTCTATTGGACATAGGAACATTAATAGTAGCAGACAAGTCAGAGGAAGAGAGACCAGTTCTCATCACTGTGGATTTACAACGTGAACTGGATGATGTAAGGAGGGAGAGAGATGTTCCTCTCACTGAGAAAAAAAAAAGGATGGGAGAAGGAGAGGATTTATTTGCAAGACCAAAGAGAAAATACTTTTATCAAGGCTACTGCTGCGACTAATGATGTTTTTAGTAGTTTTTTCTCTTCCCAAGTGATTTTGTTCTCAACTGGTGTCCCTGTAATATACTGGTCTGAGGAGGATATCAGTCGAGTACTGACCTTTCGCAGCTTAAGCCCGAAAGCTTATCACTACTTGCCTGATAGAAGTCAATTTCGTTTCCCATCTATCAGTACACTGCATCGTTGGATTCTCAGCTCAATGTGGAACCAGGTGTGTTGCATGCACTTCTGCAACTGTTGTACCATAAATATGAGTCTATGGATGACTGTAAACGTCTACGTGTTTAATCTTTTGATGAAACAAGTGTCAGTGAAGGTAACACTTGTCTTGTGAGGTCATAATTCCTGTCACATCACTCACACCTGGAGGCAAAGGCAGCACCTGTGATCACCTGCTCTAACTGCCCCCCCCCACCACCCATAATCTGATAATCTGTTGTCAGTGGCTGTAACACTTATCATATGAAGTCATAACTCCTGTCACCTCATGTCTACATTATTAGTATAATGGACAAACAGGGAGGAAAAGAACTCCTGTAGGCAACTGCATATATAGTCATCATTACCCTATCTTAAGCTGCAGTTATTTAAATACAAGACTATAACTGAAATACATTGTTTTTCTTTTAACCTTTCCTTCTGTGTATCACCCACCACACTGACTGGTGTCCTTAGCTAAAGTTATATGCAAGATTAAACTCTCTATTAGTATTATTTTCTATGTGAGATACTGAGATAACAAAGTGCAGTATATAAAACCAGAAAATGTTCTGTTTATAAGAGGTGAGAGGTAGGCGAGGAAGTCTGCCTGCTGACGTCAGCAAAGCTCCACCCACCTTGGCCTAGGCTAGCCTAGTCTAACCTGACCTAACCTAACCTAACCTAACCTTGTGTAAAACAAGTCTAGCCTAGCCTAGCCTAGCCTAGCCTAGCCTAACCTGACCTTATCTAACCAAAACTAACCTAACCTTGATCTGATCTGATCTGATCTAATATAGTGATTAGTTTTAATCAGATTGATATACGTCTTTTTGATCAGTCTAAGTTTCTTTCATCTTACTCTTCATTTTTTCTCTGTTGTTCATCTTTGTTATATTGTTTTCTTTATGCTTTCTTTTCTTTCCCTCCTCCTCCTCTTCTTATTCCTCTATTGTTCTTTAAGAAATCAGGATAACTGTTAAGATTTGATGACCAATTTTCTCTACATTTTCATTAAGAGATTACTTATTAAAACAACATTATCTGTATTTATATTATCTGAAGAGGAGTCCCGGCCACAACAAACGCCCCCCACACTAACATAATGAAACACTCCAGTAAATTATGTAAATATTCAAAAGGATTTGGATTTAATTGTAGTTTGTTTAATTTTAGGAACATTTCATTAGTGTTAACGGGAGGCAGGTAATGGCTATTATTAAAACGCTTCTCTTATAATGACTACGGTCCCTCCAGCCAGACTTATACTAGCGTCTAAAGCCAAGGTGTGGTAGAGTCAAGGTTACCCACTGAAAAGTTTATTTGGATAAGTTCGGTGTGATTCTATTGGGTTTGGCTCCATTAGGCGGTGTAAGGTTACCTGGAGTGGATGATTATGTGTTGGGTGGGGCGGACAGGAGTCACACCAGGTTAGTTAGACTCCAGTTAGTGTGTATTTTATCCCTTTAACTCTCAAAGGAAAATTAAATAGATTAGTTGTTTTATAAGATAATTATTTAATTTTAATTCATCGGTTTATACTTTCATGATGTTACGTAAGTCTATAAATTCACTTAATTATTTTAATGGCAGGATAATAAAAGATACCTGCTGTAATTACCGTGTTGGAAACTACAATTAGACAACCAAAACAGCATCATCGGCCATTACAGAGCGTTATTTTGTATAATGTAAGCACTTAAGTCAGTGGCCTAAAGCCTCAGGGCTGCTGTGTGAGGTGGTTCAGTCACGATACAAACATTACCAACATGTTTATCTTCACCAGGTGGGCTTAACATGACCAGGTGATGCCTTACTAACTCTTGGATTATTATTGTTGTTTAGTGAATTTGTATGAAGCTGCAAGATCATCTTACACCTCTTGGAGAGAATTGGGTAAAAAAAATTTTTCATCCCAATTTCCCCAATTGGTAGATATTTTTTTTTTTTTTTGTATTTTGGTATTCTTTAACCTACCTTACCTGACCTCACCTGACCTAACCTGAAAATAATCCTGGTGATAATGGTAAAAAAATGCCAAATACCTATTGGAAAAAAAACGAATATTAACCGATATTTTTGTATTATGGAGAAAACAAAATCTTCAAAAAAGTACAAAAAGTTAAAAACATAAATCAATATTTATAACAACTCCTCCAGGTATCTTTTGTTAGTTTCACCTTCAGTGTCCTCATGACTGTCCTTGTCATTTTACTATTGTTTGTCTTCCTGTATCTTGGATGTTCTCTATGTCACAGTTTGTGTTTGTTCTTTATTGTACTTCGTCACTGTCCATGTTTTACTGCATTATATTTCTTTGTTGTGATAAAATAGTTCCAAGACCTTCAGTTATAAACACTAATCATATGAAAGTCTTTGACAACAACTTAAATTATTCCTTAATTTCGTTACTTAGATCCATTGAATTCTTGTGTCCGTGTCCGTGACAATGATAATGAAAGGACTTATATTGAGTAGTCTCTCAGGATTTCATTCGACTGTAAACATACAGTAAACATACAAAGCTGTAGTGAGACTGCTGGAGTTATGCTGCATCATATTAATGCAGCATGCAGCATAATGCGACCTCCTCTCCCTCCCTCCCCGACATGACAGCATAATGCAGCTCCCTCTACCTCCCTCCCCAGCATGACAACATAATGCAACTCCTTCTCCCTCTCTCCCCAGCATGACAGGATAATGCAGCTCCCTCTCACTCCCTACCCAGCATGACAACATTATGCAGCTCCCTCTCCCTCCCTCCCCAGCATGTCAACATAATGCAGCTCCCTCTCCCTCCCTCCCCAGCATGACAGCATAATGCAGCTCCCTCTCCCTACCTTCCCAGCATGACAGCATAATGCAGCTCCCTCTCCCTCCCTCCCTCCCCCAGCATGACAGCATAATGCAGCTCCCTCTCCCTCCCTCCCCAGCATGACAGCATAATGCAGCTCCCTCTCCATCCCTCCTCAGCATGACAGCATAATGCAGCTCCCTCTCCCTCTCTCCCCAGCATGAGAGCATAATGCAGCTCCCTCTCCCTCCATCCCCAGCTTGACAGCATAATGCAGTTCCCTCTCCCTCCTTCCCGAGTATGACAGCATAATGCAGCTTCCTCTCCCTCCCTTCCCAGCATGACATCATAATGCAGCTCCCTCTCCCTCCCTCCCCAGCATGACAGCATAATGCAGCTCCCTCTCCCTCCCTCCCCAGCATGACAGCATAATGCAGCTCCCTCTCCTTCCCTCCCCAGCATGACAGCATAATCGCTCCTCTCCCTCTCTCCCCAACATGACAGCATAATGGGCTCCTCCTCCTCCATCCCCAACCGGCAATAATGCAGTTCCCTCTCCCTCCTTCCCGAGCATGACAGCATAATGCAGCTTCCTCTCCCTCCCTTCCCAGCATGACATCATAATGCAGCTCCCTCTCCCTCCCTCCCCAGCATGACAGCATAATGCAGCTCCCTCTCCCTCTCTCCCCAGTATGACAGCATAATGCAGCTCCCTCTCCCTCCCTCCCTCCCCAGCATGACAGCATAATGCAGCTCCCTCTCCCTCTCTCACCCAGCACTGACCTTGGCATAGTAAAACACTCTCCCTCTCCTCCCAGCATGACCAGCATAATGCAGCTCCTCTCCTCCTCCCTCTTCACTTGCAACCAGTATAATGCTCCCTCTCCTCTCCCCAGCATGGCTTAGCACATTCTGCAGCTCCCTCTCCCTCTCTCCCCAGCATGACAACATTATGCAGCTCCCTCTCCCTCCCTCCCCAGCATGACAGCATAATGCAGCTCCCTCTCCCTCCCTCCCCTGCATGACAGCATAATGCAGCTCCCTCTCCCTCCCTCCCCAACATGACAGCACCCTGAAGTTCCTTAATGAGTTGGGCTCCAGACTTATTGAAACTACCAGAGACTCCAGTTCATCGATCTACTATTTACAAGACAACCAATTGGGAGATGATGGTAAGGGAAGGCGAAAGACATCAGGTAGATTTTTACAGAACTTAATTTGGTTGGGACACAAAGACAGGCTGGAAGGGTGAGGTATGAGGATCTGGTAGGGTGGAATATGAGGGACTGGAATGGTAGGGTATGAGGGATTAACAGGGTAGGGTATGAGGGACTAACAGGGTAGGGTATGAGGAACTAGAAGGGTAGGGTATGAGGACTGGCAGGGTGGGGCATAAGAGACTAACAAAACTGGGTAGAAGGGTGTGACAATCTCCTCTTCTACACTAATCACGCCACACGTTCTCCCTAAGTCATCAAAAATATACATTTGTCATGGTGTTCAAAAATTCCTCTTTTACCAACACAAGCTCTCGTTCTTGTAGCCATTGTGATTTAGGCTGAGGGGATAGAGAGATATAGTGAAGGAAGTAGGAACAGATAAAGAGAATGACAGACATAGATATGAGGACATAATAATTGTGGAAGGGGAAGGAAAGAGGAGGTGGAGATAGTGGTAGAGGAAGCAGGGAAGGAGAGTAGGGGAGAGAGAGTGATGATATATTAAGGTTAATAGAGACAAGGAGGGATAGGATAGGTAAAGAGGATACGACAGGGCAGATTTAATCTAATTTCATGGGTAAGAGATGGAAGGAAACCTAGTGAGTGAGTGAGTGGGACAACCATTGATCGTGATCACGCCCCAGTCCACAAGATCGTACACACAAGATAGTCAAAGGAACAGAGGGAACATATTCGGCTTGTTGTCGAACACTTGAATCAAAGGAGCAATAAGTTATTACTGAGTCACTGCACGTTGACTACATATTATAGTGTTTGTAAAGATCTTTCTTGTTACACTGGTTGAGAAGATCAGATAGCGACCGTACGTGAGCTGTGGCCCATATCTACAGAACCTCGACCATATTAGTTGGTAAAATTGTCTTCGTTTTCTTTGGTGAGTGATCGTGTATTTCCAGATGTAATAACTGAAATGTGTTCAGTGTCTCCAGCAGGACCCAGCTGTACTCTCTTATTGCTGGGACCTCTATCAATCTGCCTACACGAATATCAATAAGACCCGTTTCAACTTCTCTACAAACTTTAAGAGCGTTCGGTCGAGGAGTTCAGGTACGAAAAAAGTATGTTAAGTGAGAATAAATTAACACGAGGCCAGTCAGTGTGTCAAAACAAGGTCGGGCCCACATCAACTGGCAATATAATCACATAAGGCGGATCATGACGATAACACATTTGTGCTTATTGTTTCATCAAAGCACTTAGGCAACATGTTAAATCTATTGTTTGTGTGAAAGTAAAAGGAGAAGCTGTACAGGTTGATCCACAGTTCCTGTTTCAACATCTAACAAAAGCATCAGGGAGAGTGTAAGGCAGGTGAGTAGTGTAACCACCCACTGTACTCTCAAGGGTCTGGCCTAAGAAACACCTTATGGACTATGAGCTGTACACTGCTGCATCACATTAACCACTAGGAGTTGTAAACAAACACTCCAAAAGTGCCTTTATGGAGGAGACCGATGAATTTCAAAATGAACACTGTGACTCCTGTTGTCTCGGTAGGGTCGTCAAAATCCTTTGTCTGTTGTGTCATATCGTCTAACACAAAATCGTAAACATACTTTTTGGAGCGTATCTACATCTTACAGCATGATGACACTAAATGGCCGCCTTAAAATGTTATTCTCAAAGACTTAATTATCCAATGAAAAAATTCACCCACTAAAATTTAAGATCACGTTGAAGATAAACTCATTAAAGTTTTATACTGTACTATAATGGAAATTAAAGTTCACTCACTCGCACTCTTGGGCAGAAATTATAATTTAAGTTCTCATTTTAGAACAGTCTTGGCTGTTTTTAGGTCCTGCTATGGTTACTGTCTGAGTCATAATCAACCTCACTTGCATCTTCTATTTCATTTTGGCGCATTTCATGTTGGTGTATTTCATGTTGGTGTATTTCATGTTGGTGTATTTCATGTTGGTGATCACCTGCCACCCACCAGAGACTTGGGAAGGTTAGAAATAGTGTCATCTCTGTGTTTTATGACGTCTTCGAGGTTTATATCTTCACCTCACCTCCTGAACCACATCCTCAAGACGGACCATTTCTTACCCCTGGTCGTCTTCTTAGCTAATCAGGCTTATTTAATTCTTCTCTCACAGCGCTGCGCCCCCTGGCGAGAAACTCTCCCTCATTTCTTGTAACTTTTAGAGAAGGAAAGTTTATTCTCAACTGGTTGTACAGATGAAGCGTCACAACTTCTCGATATCTTTGCTTTGTGATTATAATACCAACGTGTCTGAGTCGTGTATTTGTTTATAAACTTAATGGAATAATATTTACCCAAGTTTAAGAGGCACTAAAGACATTATAAGGGCTGGATATTTCAAATTATCTGCATCTCTTGAATCACTTGAATCAGGAGTGAGAAAATGAAATTAAAACAAAAAAGAATTGTAAGTGAATGAAATATCGAAATCCTGGAAAAAACTAAATTTCTTAAAACAGTAATAGACTAAGACAGCAGTGGAAAGGAATGGAGATTGGTGGAAAAGAAAGGAGAAGACCGAAGGAGGAAGGTAAAAGGAGGGAAGATGGAGGGGTAAAATAAAGGGGAAAGGAAGATGAAGGGGGAAGAAATGAATGGGGGAGATGGAAGGGAGGAAAAAGGGAGGGAAGATGTAGGGGTAAGATGGAGGAGAAAGACGATGGGGAGAAGAAGATGAAGGAGAAGATGAAAGGTGGAAGATGAAAGGCAGGAAGCGACAGTGCAAAATAGATCGGCAAGAGACACAGTTGTACCAGAGGTGGTAAAGATATACACCAGGAAGGAATCAGGTGTAGCAATGTAATACACTCTCTCTCTCTCTCTCTCTCTCTCTCTCTCTCTCTCTCTCTCTCCATATTATGTTGCTCAGATTTCTCTCTCTTTTTCTAAAAATACAAAACTCAACTCAATAAAGGCAACACATGTACTGTACAATGACTCCCAGTGTATTATAGCATCAACATTATTATATAAGAGTATATATTATACTTAAGCCCCCCCCCAGGTATCGCCGGGATGGTTAATCTTCAGGTGGGATACGCTGGGCGGCGAGGGGAGTGACAATCTACCTGTGTCATTAAGGTCTCTGTTACCTTTTCCTGGGGCGACACTTCAGGTGAGTTATTATATAAAAAAGAGACTCACTTTATACAATACATGAAATAACACCACCATTTAACTTACATAAATTAACACACAATACAGTACTGAATGCCTAACTAGCTTAGCTCCCCCCACCCCAGCCTCCCTTGAGCGAGCAGGAGCGTGCTGTGTATGGCCACCACCCCAACCAATCACCTCGACTCCAGCTAGGTGGACAGCCCACCTGCTATTACTCCCTACTACTTTACTTCCCGTTTCTATTCTTTCCTTCTCTCTTTCCTCTCCTCTCTCATGGCAAAGTCATTTCCCACTTTACTTCATCATCGTTACTCAGTAAGACAGCAGTAGACCACGACGCTTAACACTGTACCTGCCTGACTCTGGTGTTACCTGTACTGTGTTAATTGGCTTGAAGAACATACAACTCTAAAACGTGATATGAATTGTTAATTTTCATAGGAAGATGAACTAGACAAAAAACGACCTTTATAACTAAATGTCAGACCAAATACTGTCAGAGGTGTGAACAGCTTCCATATGGAGAGGAGAGGATCTTTAATTGAAGTCTAATGTGTCACTTCACGCAATAACTCTGTGGGGTGGACACATCGACAACACAAGAGTGACCGACATATAAACACTTCCGAGACAACGATAACTAATGACTTTTTTGTTTGTCCTTTCAGAACAAAGTTCACTCCTGGGATTATCTCTCATAAACGAAGCATCACCAAGCACAAGCACCACACACCTGTATAGGCCTTCGGTATCGTCAACCAGCAACTGTCTATATGCTAATAGTCCAGACAAAACCTTGCTTTTACTTTAACCCGGAAATAAACATCGACAGGTTTATTATAAATAATTATGACGACAGTAAGTTTTCAAGGTTCAAGTGTCCTTATTTCCTGCCAATGGTTCCAGGAAAACCTTAAAACTTACAATTAATAAATAATTAAAGATTTTTGTTTCTTGTATCTATATATATAAAACAAAAAAGTATGTATTTTTGTTTGTGTGTGTGTTTGTGTGTCCGCACGAGAATCTCGGAAACTACTATACCGATCTGTAGTGATGATGGATGGTGTTATATGTAGTGATGATGGATGGTGTTATATGTAGTGATGATGGATGATGTTATATGTAGTGATGATGGATGGTGTTATATGTAGTGATGGATGGTGTTATATGTAGTGATGATGGATGGTGTTATATGTAGTGATGATGGATGATGTTATTTGTAGTGATGATGGATGATGTTATATGTAGTGATGATGGATGGTGTTATATGTAGTGATAATGGATGATGTTATATGTAGTGATGATGGATGGTGTTATATGTAGTGATGATGGATGATGTTATATGTAGTGATGATGGATGATGTTATATGTAGTATTGATGGATGGTGTTATATGTAGTGATGATGGATGGTGTTATATGTGGTGATGATGGATGGTGTTATATGTAGTGATGATAGATGATGTTAAACGTAGTGATGATGGATGTTGTTATATATAGTCATGATGGATGGTGTTATATGTAGTGATGATGGACGGTGTTATATGTGGTGATGATGGATGGTGTTATATGTAGTGATGATAGATGATGTTAAATATAGTGATGATGGATGTTGTTATATGTAGTGATGATGGATGGTGTTATATGTAGTGATGATGGATTATGTTAAATGTAGTGATGCTGGATGTTGTTATATGTAGTGATGGTGGGTAGTGTTATATGTAGTGATGATGGATGGTGTTATATGTAATGATGATGGATGTTGTTATATGTGGTGATGATGGATGGTGTTATATGTAGTGATGATAGATGATGTTAAATGTAGTGATGATGGATGTTGTTATGTGTAGTGATGGTGGGTGGAGTTATATGTAGTGATGATGGCTGGTGTTATATGTAATGATGATGGATGGTGTTATATGTAGTGATGATGGATGATGTTATATGTAGTGATGATAGATGATGTTAAATGTAGTGATGATGGATGGTGTTATATGTAGTGATGATGGATGGTGTTATATGTGGTGATGATGGATGGTGTTATATGTAGTGATGATGGATGATGTTATATGTAGTGATGATGGGTAGTGTTATATGTAGTGATGATGGATGGTGTTATATGTGGTGATGATGGATGGTGTTATATGTAGTGATGATGGATGGTGTTATGTATTATTGATAATGGATGATGTTATATGTAGTGATGATGGGTACTGTTATATGTAGTGATGATGGATGATGTTATATGTAGTGATGATGGGCGGTGTTATATGTAGTGATGATCTATCTTCTATCGATATAAAACAAAGAAGTATGTCTGTTTGTGTGTGTGTGTGTGTGTTTGCTTGTGTGTCCGCACGAGAATCTCGAAAACTACTCTACCGATCTGTAGTGATGATGGATGATGTTATATGTAGTCATGATAGATGGTGTTATATGTAGTGATGATGGATGGTGTTATATGTAGTGATGATGGATGATGTTATATGTGTTATAAGTGTTTAAATAACATGGTAGATATTACTGAGCCTTCATCAGGGTTGGTGCTTCCCTCCAGGTTCCCAGAGGTACAACTATTGGTGACATTTTCTTATTCGATGGCAGCAGTTGAGTTAGATTCATTGGTTGGGAGGTACAGACAGAGTGTAAGTAGCTGTGGAAGTTTCGCGCTCCCTGATGTCGCCCAAATTGTCATAATTGAAGGTAACTGACTTGGCAACGGTAGTGCGTACGTTGGTCTTCTTAAGGATAGAGGCGGGTTGTTGGTCGGCAACATTGGATAGAACAATGAACTCCGCAGCTTGGCGGTCAAGGTTGTTCAAGGTACCATGGGCACTGTAGTAGTTAACTTCCAGCTTGTTAGTTGATTTTCGGCTGCGGCCAATGCTGTCACCATCCAATCGTCCAACAGCCTTATCACAGGAGGCTTCGTCAAAGTATCGGATGTATGCGAAGCCATAGTGTTAATTTTTGTTGTCTTTTGCGGGCATCACAAATAGGTCGATCTGTCCACATTCCTCAAACAATGGTCGAATCTGCTTAGGGGCCACACCAGGGTAGATGTTTGTTGCAACCACCACAAAGCTGGTGTCGAAGTCTGCAGTACAACGAAATCCTTGCAAGCCTTCACCTCCACCTCAGACACCTTCGATACAGTGCGTCGGAACACCATTGTGATGTACTGACACTAACAGCTCTCTCACTGAGGTCAAATCAAAATTTGACCATACAGAAAGAATTACGGTTTAATAAGGTTGGAATTTAAAGAAATTGACAACAAAATGAAGCTCTGTTTATCACTATAGTGTTGAGGACTGGTGTTTGTAGAGATGATGGCTGGTGTTATAATATGTAGTGATGATGGATGGAAAGCGTAGTGGAAGACATATATGTAGTGTTCATGATGGTGTTATATGTAGTGATGATAGAGTGGCAATGGTATGTTACATGGATGGTGTTATAGTGATGATGCATGATGATATATGTGTGTGATGATGGTTGGTGTTATGTAGATGCTGGATGGTGCTATATGTAGCATGATGATAGAAACAGCGTAGTGACATGGATGACGTTATGTAGTGATGATGGGTGGTGTTATATGTAGTGATGCTGATGGTGTTATATGTAGAGATGATGGCTGGTGTTATAATATGTAGTGATGATGGATGGTGTTATATGTAGTGATGAAGGATGGCGTTATATGTAGTAATGATGGATGGTGTTATATGTAGTGATGATAGGAGGGTAATATATGTAGTGATGATAGATGGTGTTATATATAGTGATGATGCATGATGATATATGTAGTGATGATGGTTGGTGTTATATGTAATGATGCTGGATGGTGCTATATGTAGTGATGATGGATAGAGTTATATGTAGTGATGATGGATGATGTTATATGTAGTGATGATGGGTGGTGTTATATGTAGTGATGTTGGATGGTGTTATATGTAGTGATGATGGATGATATTATATGTAGTGATGATAGGATGGTTCTATATGTAGTGATGGATGGTGTTATATGTAGTGATGATGAATGATGTTATATGTAGTGATGATAGGATGGTTTTATATGTAGTGATGATGGATGGTGTTATATGTAGTGATGATGAGAGAGGGAGCGATGTGATGAGATATATAGAAAGATGATGGTTGGTGTTATATGTAGTGATGTTGGATGGTGTTATATGTCGTGATGGATGGTTCTTTATGTAGTGATGGTGGATGGTGATATATGTAGTGATGATGGATCGTGTTATATGTAGTGATGATGGATAGTGTTATATGTAGTGATGATGATGGATGGTGTTATAAGTAGTGATGATGGATGTTGTTATATGTAGTGATGAAGGATGGTGTTAGTGAAGATTGTGAAGTGAGATGTAGTGAAGATTGTGAAGTGAGGTGTAGTGAGGATTGTGAAGTGAGATGTAGTGAAGATTGTGAAGTGAGATGTAGTGAAGATTGTGAAGTGGGATGTAGTGAAGATTGTGAAGTGAGATGTAGTGAAGATTGTGAAGTGAGATGTAATGAAGATTGTGAAGTGAGATGTAGTGAAGATTGTGAAGTGAGATGTAGTGAAGATTGTGAAGTGAGATGTAGTGAAGATTGTGAAGTGAGATGTAGTGAAGATTGTGAAGTGAGAAGTAGTGAAGATTGTGAAGTGAGATGTAGTGAAGATTGTGAAGTGAGATGTAGTGAAGATTGTGAAGTGAGATGTAGTGAAGATTGTGAAGTGAGATGTATTGAAGATTTTGAAGTGAGATGTAGGGAAGATTGTGAAGTGAGATATAGTGAAGATTGTGAAGTGAGATGTAGTAAAGATTGTGAAGTGAGATGTAGTGAAGATTGTGAAGTGAGATGGAGTGAAGATTGTGAAGTGAGATGTAGTGAAGATTGTGAAGTGAGATGTAGTGAAGATTGTAAGTGAGATGTAGTGAAGATTGTGAAGTGAGATGGTGAAGATTGTGAAGTGAGATGTAGTGAAGATTGTGAAGGAGATGTAGTGAAGATTGTGAAGGAGATGTAGTGAAGATTTTGAAGGAGATGTAGTGAAGGACGGTGAAGGAGATGTAGAAGGATTGTGAAGGAGATGGAAGTAAATATCAGAAGAGATGTAGTGAAGATTGTATGAGATGTGGTGAAGATTGTGAAGTGAGATGTAGTGAAGATTGTAAAGGAAGATGTAGGAAGATTGTGAAGTGAAATGTAGTGAAGATTGTGAAGGAGATGGGAAGATTATGAAGTGAGATGTAGTAAAGCATTGTGAAGGGAGATGGAAAAGATTGTGAAGTAAAGAAGTGGTAAAAGATTAGAAGTAAGATGTGGCAGTGACAGAAGTGAGATGTAGTGAAGATTGTGAAGTGAGATGTAGTGAAGATTGTGAAGTGAGATGTAGTGAAGATTGTGAAGTAGGATGTAGTGAAGATTGTGAAGTGAGATGTAGTGAAGATTGTGAAGTGAGATGTAGTGAAGATTGTGAAGTGAGATGTAGTGAAGATTGTGAAGTGAGATGTAGTGAAGATTATGAAGTGAGATGTCGTGAGGATTGTGAAGTGAGATGTAGTGAAGATTGTGAAGTGAGATGTAGTGAAGATTGTGAAGTGAGATGTAGTGAAGATTGTGAAGTGAGATGTAGTGAAGATTGTGAAGTGAGATGTGGTGAAGATTGTGAAGTGAGATGTAGTGAAGATTGTGAAGTGAGATGTAGTGAAGATTGTGAAGTAAGAAGTGGTAAAGATTGTGAAGTAAGATGTGGTAAAGATTGTGAAGTGAGATGTAGTGAAGATTGTGAAGTGAGATGTAGTGAAGAATGTGAAGTGAGATGTAGTGAAGATTGTGAAGTGAGATGTAGTGAAGATTGTGAAGTGAGATGTAGTGAAGATTGTGGAGTGAGATGTAGTGAAGATTGTGAAGTGAAATGTAGTGAAGATTGTGAAGTGAGATGTAGTGAAGATTGTGGAGTGAGATGTAGTGAAGATTGTGAAGTGAGATGTAGTGAAGATTGTGAAGTGAGATGTAGTGAAGATTGTGGAGTGAGATGTAGTGAAGATTGTGAAGTGAGATGTAGTGAAGATTGTGAAGTGAGATGTAGTGAAGATTGTGAAGTGAGATGTAGTGAAGATTGTGAAGTGAAATGTAGTGAAGATTGTGAAGTGAGATGTGGGGAAGATTATGAAGTGAGATGTAGTGAAGATTGTGAAGTGAGATGTAGTGAAGATTGTGAAGTAAGAAGTGGTAAAGATTGTGAAGTAAGATGTGGTAAAGATTGTGAAGTGAGATGTAGTGAAGATTGTGAAGTGAGATGTAGTGAAGATTGTGGAAGGAGATGGAAGATTGTGAAGTGGAGGATGTAGGGAAGATTGTGAAGGAGATGTGGTAAAAGATTGTGAAGTGAGATGGTGTGAAGATTTTAAGGAGGTAGTGAAGATTGTGAAGTGAGATGTAGTGAAGATTGTGAAGAGATGTAGTGAAGACAGAAGTGAGATGTAGTGAAGATTGTGAAGTGAGATGTAGTGAAGACAGAAGTGAGATGCTGTAGTGAAGACTGTGAAGAGATGTGGTGAAGATTAGAAGAGATGTAGTGAAGATTGTGTAAAGGAGATGTGGTGCAGATTGTAAAGGAGATGTAAGTGAAGATTGTGAAGGAGATGTAGTGAAGATTGTGAAGTGAGATGGTGAAGATTGCAAGGAAGAAGATTGTGAAGTGAGATGTAGTGAAGATTGTGAAGTGAGATGTAGTGAAGATTGTGGAGTGAGATGTAGTGAAGATTGTGAAGTGAGATGTAGTGAAGATTGTGAAGTGAGATGTAGTGAAGATTGTGAAGTGGGATGTAGTGAAGATTGTGAAGTGAGATGTAGTGAAGATTGTGAAGTGAGATGTAGTGAAGATTGTGAAGTGAGATGTAGTGAAGATTGTGGAGTGAGATGTAGTGAAGATTGTGAAGTGAGATGTAGTGAAGATTGTGAAGTGAGATGTAGTGAAGATTGTGAAGTGAGATGTAGTGAAGATTGTGAAGTGAGCTGTAGTGAAGATTGTAAAGTGAGATGTAGTGAAGATTGTGAAGTGAGATGTAGTGAAGATTGTGAAGTGAGATGAAGTGAAGACTGTGAAGTGAGATGTGGTGAAGATTGTGAAGTGAGATGTAGTGAAGATTGTGAAGTGAGATGTGGTGAAGATTGTGAAGTGAGATGTAGTGAAGATTGTGAAGTGAGATGTAGTGAAGATTGTGAAGTGAGATGTAGTGAAGATTGTGAAGTGAGATGTAGTGAAGATTGTGAAGTGAGATGTAGTGAAGATTGTGAAGTGAGATGTTGGGAAGATTATGAAGTGAGATGTAGTGAAGATTGTGAAGTGAGATGTAGTGAAGATTGTGAAGTAAGAAGTGGTAAAGATTGTGAAGTAAGATGTGGGAAAGATTGTGAAGTGAGATGTAGTGAAGATTGTGAAGTGAGATGTAGTGAAGATTGTGAAGTGAGATGTAGTGAAGATTGTGAAGTGAGATGTAGTGAAGATTGTGAAGTGAGATGTAGTGAAGATTGTGGAGTAAGATGTAGTGAAGATTGTGAAGTGAGATGTAGTGAAGATTGTGAAGTAAGATTATAAAGTAACTGTAGTAATTGAGGTTAAACGAACGCCGGTTATTCTGTAGTGTATCTGTGTCTTGTTAACGTGGAACCAACATGGCGGTGGTTCTCAATATAGATACGTTATTTTGCCGGGAATTTCTGTCAAAACGAAATATGAATCAACCATATTTAGCCCAAATTAACCTAGCGGCTTTATTATATATTCTAAGATGTTTAAGTTGGATAGATCAGATCAGGTTAGGTTAAGTCAGGTTGGGTTAGGTTAGGTTAGTTTTGTTAATTTTGCCACTTAGAGGCTAGTTTATTGTGCCCCCCATACTCATCCTGTGAGCGGTAGCGCAAAGAGATTACAAAGTGGTGTTAGATGAGGTAGGTGGTTAAGTTAAGTTTCAATAGGTTAGGTTAGATTACGTCAGGTTGGGTTAAGTTAGGTTAGGTAGGTAATAAGTAGATAGGTTACGGTCGGTAGGTGGGAAAGTTAGGTTTGATTAGGTTAGCTTATGTCAGACGGGGAGGTTAGGTTCGATTATGTCAGGTTAGGTTCGATTATGTCAGGTTAGGTTAGATTGCATCAGGTTAGGTTAGATTATGTCAGGTTAGGTTAGATTATGTCAGGTTAGGTTAGATTATGTCAGGTTAGGTTAGATTATGTCAGGTTAGGTTAGATTATGTCAGGTTAGGTTAGATTATGTCAGGTTAGGTTAGATTACGTCAGGTTAGGTTAGATTACGTCAGGTTAGGTTAGATTGTCAGGTTAGGTTAGATTATATCAGGTTACGTTAGATAATGTCAGGTTAGGTTAGATTATGTCAGGTTTGGTTAGATTATGTCAGGTTAGGTAAGTAGGTGGAGGTGGGTAAAAAAGGTTAGGTTAGGTCGGCAGGTTTTAGTGTAGGAGCTTAAGTAATCCCGTAAAAATTTCATGTTAATTTTTGACACCATACATCGTAATAATCCTTATAAACTATGTTAAGGAACTGTGGTGTAATTTTTTCTGAACGGTTTATTATAAGTTTTATGCCATTAAAGAAGTTTTATCAAAGAGCGGCGTAATGAACCACAGACGTATTACTATTAACTCCTAAGTAACTTAAAACATGACTAATAACCTATGAACATGTAGTATTATATCATTACAATTTAACGTAATATATTATGAATGCTGTTATAATATCTTAAGTGTGTTACAAACATGGCTGCTCATATATGCCATCCTGTCTCTGGCAAAGAAGAGATTGCAGTAAGTAAAATTAATTGCTAAAGACAAATACTGGAAATTAAACATATACTTATTACTATTATCTGAAAAGCTTAGAACCACCGTTTTATATTTATTAAAAGTTTGTAGTGTTATACATCATGTGTATACAAGTCACAAGTTATTATTTACGACATTGCTTCAGTCCTCGTCATCAGAGTCTTCTGTGTACAACAGATTCCTTCACCTTGTTTAGGCATTTCTCATCATCTGCTTGACAGTTACACATCTCGGTGCATGTCATGCTATTTTTTCTGATTCTTTCTGTATGAACATGACAATGATCCACATTTCCTGACGCCACATCCACATTTAACAAGTTCTGTGATTGCTTCTGGAGCTGGTGGTTGGTCTGATATTACTAGTATGAAACAGTCATTGTCAATCTTCCAGCCATGCTCTAATTGTGAAAGCATTTCACTGTCTGCATCACAAGACCACAGAAGAGCTTGATACCTTCCTCTCAATATATGATACTTTAGAGTTGCTGCAGTCGCTGGTAGTTCTCCAGCTTCTGCCTGCGTTATCTTGACGAGATGCCATCTAAGTTTTGACAGTTTAGTGAAAGTCATTCGTGGACAGTAGAGCTTAAATACAAATTCCTCTAGACCAATATACTGTACATGTCTGCTGGAGGGCATTTGGTCTACTCAGCATCTTGAATGCATCTAGGACTTTTGTGTTAGATTTCATCAAAGTGCTCCAACATGCTTTCTTTCCTTTGCCAACAAATTTTCCAATGCAGTCAGATCATGTGAAGGCATGGAAACCTGTAAGGCTCTCTGCCCAATGTGTCGTCGCTCACCAGTTCCTGTTATCATACTTGTATTTTCTCCAAGTTGAGGCTGCTTTAATATGCCAAACACATCAGTGTCTGGTGACTTGATATGTACAGTGCTGCCCTTCTGTGATGCATATACTGTATGTCCTGCTTAAGTTCTATAACTTGTGATAGCAATTTGATGGTTGAAGTCTTATTTGCTGCTTTTCACGACAGTAGATTAACCTTGGACAGCTTTTCCCAGATGCTCAATGGACCAACAATACGTTCCTTGACAAAATTTTCATAATTTTGTCTTCCAACTTCATATGCACATAGATTGTCATATTTGGCATTTTCTGGCATTACAGCTCCAGTTACCAAGTTTATAAGAGCA
>NW_024737023.1:0-14424 GCF_018991925.1 Homarus americanus
TTTGACTTGTGGACGATGAACTAAAACAGAGTTATAACGTCTGGCAAGACATTAAGGCGCCACAAACACTCGAGCGCGTTTAAGGCACATTATAATGATTATTATACAGTACTGTGTGTTTGGACGTTGCCAGGGGGTCCTTCCATATAACTATTACTGTTACAGTTATGTATAAATTGTTGGTGTATCAGACGGGGGGGGGGGCGCTAGAGTTTAAAAAAAAACGTACTTACCTAGAAATGGTCACTGGGAGAAGAAAGTAACATGACTATTTGTGAGATAGTTGCAAAAAAGTTGAAAATTTTTAAGTTAAATACCCCCATGTCAAGACCTGGAACCATTGTTGTGGTCCTTCTTCCTCCACAGACTCTTCCAAATACTCAAGAATCAATCAATCCTCTGCCTTCTCTTTCATGGTTGGGTCTATATCACACACAGACCCTTTAGATTCATTCGTATCGGTTTCATGTTCTGATTGGTACGGAGACAGATTCAAACATCTGAAGCAGGCAGTGCAGCAATAGCTGGCTGGGAGAGTTAACGAACTTTTGGGTGAGACTGCACCCGAACTAGCGTTACGTTGTTGGGGTGTGGAGTCCCGAGAGAACTGCGTCCTAACCTGGGACGTGGGTAGTCTCGAAACACACAGGTCCCTTCTACACAGGACCCGCAAGCCGTGGCTGAACAGGAAAATATAACTGCACGTGTAACCCAGAGGAACCTCAAAAACAGATCGTTTCAACGGATAATGTGACCATAACCTCAAACGGACTTCAAGCTGGAACATTGGCACTACCGAGACAGAGAAGAAATCTTTGAAATTATGAGTGAGAAAAATAGACATTATGGGATCACCCAAGACAAACTGGGGGAGGGGGGGGGGAGGGGGGTGCTGACCTGATCGACAGAGAAACAGTGTGGTCATCATCATAGGTCCTATAATTATCTAATAATATACCTGTATGTAAACAAATATAATTATCGAGCTCCTGATAATATTATCTATGGAAGCTGGGTCGCAGTAATAAATATAGGCAGATCTAAGTAGTCGTGTGGGCGATAAAATAATTAATATTGAAAATGCTGTACTTCAAGACTATTTGGTAATAGAAATGACGAAGGAAACACCTATAGTCTCCCGTGTAAGGAATATTAATCATGAACATCTATTTCTTCCATCAACAATATACAAATATACCAGGTATCGCTGGAACACGCACATTACATTAAATCACCTGTCAAGAAACGTCAAGGTGCCGCCAGGGTTGTCACTGACTCGGATCACCACTGTTTCTCAGGAATTAACCTCAAGGTGAAGATTGGTAAACCATCCAAGGCTGACAGAGCCATTACGATTAATACTGAAAATTTATATGAGGTAAAAAGAACCATTCATTTAAAGCGGGTAGTCGAACGTTCATCAAGCTAATCATCCATAAGAATCCCAACCACTAGTCATGATTACGCGATAAAAAAAAGGTTTTGATTCTTCGTTAGAGAACAAAACGTAGAATATTCCTCATCGGGAAAGTTGTAAGTGTCTCCATCTATATTCCATTTGCTATGCTTTGACTTGGGATAAAATCAAACTCTTAATTTTAGAGGTCGACGAATTATCCTGAAAGATAAATTAGTAACCTGTGAACATGATGGTGTGGACAACTACACTATATAATTATCTCTTTTCAAGGCCGATGTCTATGTTATACATCCCTGCTAATATCAAAGGCGAAAACAAAGTCAACACAATTTTCAAACATCTCACATGTATATAGATAATCCCTCTTCTAACAGTACTCGCTTATTCCAAAACCTGCCAATGTTAGTTTTCATATCGATACAAATTTGCTAAATACGCGGCTACCATCATTATTTTTTTATGATCATGATTTTATCTGAGTGTTTCATCGAATGTTGGAAATTTTTACAGGTGTGAAATATTTGTTTGTATTCCTATGACGTAAATATGTAATGAAATGTGCAACAGCTATGTAATGTGTGTGTGTGTGTGTGCGTGTGCTGAATGACTGGTGACAACAAATTTACTGTGCTGAGTGGACGTGAGGGTAAAATTAACCTTTGTAACTTGAATACCGTTAATTAGTTGAATTGTTGTAACGTTTGGTGAGCACGTAGGTGTAAAGTCCCCTTCACTAGTATGCTTACTGGGGCTCGTCAGGTTTTGTGCAATGTGGCACCGCTGTGTTTGTTTACATTCGACAGAAAGGAAACTCGCAATAGTAAACATACTATGGAATTAAACTAAAACAATATTAAAACAAATATCTCAATGCAATGATTTGAGAATGTTTATATGAAGAGTCCCTGTAAACGCAAGGGTGAAGGGGACTGTACACCGGTATTCGACAATGTTTTCCTATTGACTGCAAGTTTATGTGCATAGTGATATATTGTTAGTATACGATAATAAAGCAGTTCATGTATGTAAAAATTTTAATATTCACAATTCCATTGTAAACATTAATGACGAATATAGTAAGTCGGCGCAAAGAACTTAATTGGTCTTTTTTACTGTAGTTTGAATAGTTACACACTTTTTCATCTTTCATTGAATATGATTAGGCAATATCGACTGTAAATAGATGAAGTAATTTTGCACCCAAATTTCGCTATGACACACCTCGGGTGTTCATGAGGGGGCGACCTATGCTCGCACTGAACGCCGGAACCTCCTTATAATCAGTGACAGCACTTCTGCGCTAGCGAGGCTCAAATTACCCTCCCCCTCCTCCCAACACACCCTAGCTTCCGTTGCCGGGCTAGAACAAACTGATGACATCCGTGTCAAGTTTCTTTGGATCCCGTCACATATAGGAATAACTGCCTGTGACACTGTTGATCAAACATAGCTACAAGAAGGCTTTGAAACCCTGCAGGAATCATCTCAAATCCTGCGCCGCCACGCTTCGGCAAATTGGACACACCTGAAACGGTGTCGCTATGCGCCACTATGACGCTGCTGTGGTGACGACAACGCCACTGAGAACTGTCGATCCCTGAACAAGATATAAACAGCATATATCGTGAGACGCCTGGTGCAGGTACCCTATGGGGTATTGGCTGACCCTGATTTCACCACTGTTTAATAAACTTTATTTGGCCAAACCGACTCTCACCCTCTCTTTCCGCCATCCTCACTTGCCCTACCGGCCTCCTCCCTATAGATTCGGCCGTTACCCAGCACTCAACACCTCCCAGACCAGACCATCGCCAAAGATGCAGGGCCTGGCGTTTGACGATGGGAGACGCACTCTCTTTTGCCATAGCTTAGATAAATATGCAGGGGCTTTCACCCACACTCATCATTCTCTCACTTTTTGTAACTTGACAGAACCTATGACCCTTCAGGCTTTTACGCCCTTAATGTACGAGTCATAAAGGCAAGTATGAACTTTTCATACTTCCCTGTTGGGCGCTGTAAACGCTTCTGCGCTTCACCTTGCACAGGATGTAAGGGGGTGCCCAATAAACTAGCCCCCTCGGGGGGGGGGGGGGCAAATCTGACACCTCGGGTGCAGATAACAGTTTCACTCTCTGCACCTGATGACAAGTTTCGGGTGCAAATAACTATTTCGTTATTTTAACTCGCGTGCAAATACCTTCGGCTATATCAGTTTTTCTTAGTCATAATAAAATATAAGTTTAAACATGTACGTGTTGATATATATCTTTCCAGTATAGACACACAGTTGCGAATATTATGACGCGACGATAACATCCACCAGCAACACATGTCTGGTACACTGGATTGAATTTTGTGAGTGTCAACAGTCAACGTAAAACCTTGGCAGAGCCATCTAGCGACTGCTCAACAAAATTTCAATCACACGTCGAGGGGTCTCATTCCTATTTTCCGTATAATTATAGTCTTTGCACACACACAAAATATATACATTTTTGTCACGTAATATATATATATATATATATATATATATATATATATATATATATAACCCGGCCGCCAGATCCACGATGAAAACGGCTGAATGGCGTAAATCACGGGAACGCCCATGCTGGTGTCAACAAAGGCTGTAAGAGACTGCTCCTTAAAATTCGTATTTCTGACGAATTCAGCGAGTTTACCAATCCCAGCCTGTGCAGACAACTATAGTAAGACCCAGTTATCAGCACAGTGGCATATATATTTTTTTTACTTTTGGACTTTGTCATTTTTTGGGGATAAAACATCTGGTCCTACCACCCGATCCCTCTGGGCAAAGTTTTTCAAGTTTGCGCATGCGCAATGTGATAGTGTGACGTAGCAGTGACGTCATTACCACTCCACCTGACTGCAGTGTTGCCAACGTGCCCTATGCCCGCCGTTAAACGCTCCCGTTCGTTGGAAACGGCGGCAGTAGGTGACAGTGATGCTGACGACTTTCTTCTTGAAGACACGTCAAAGAAGAAGCAGAAACCTCAGAAGTCAGGGTCTCCAGCAGGGGCCACGGCTCCCCCTTGCACCCCTTCTAGGGCTGTAGAGGGTGGACTCCTCCTGTCATCGGGGTCCCCAAGTGAGCCTACATGTGGCTCAATGACCGACCCTCCGCCGACGATGGACATAGGGGATTCCCTTTGTCTCCCTGCCCCGTCGCGCCTTCGTCGTCTCGCCTTCCCTCGGGACTTGCCTCTGAGCACACGGACGACCTGGTTCTTCCGTCACTGCTCTCCACTTCAGGACTCAACACTTCGCCTCCTCCGAGGTCCCACAGCCGTGATAGTCACCACACAAATGGACGAGACGGTACGCCTGCTCACTCAGGTGGGCTTTCCTGCTCCCCAGGGGGAGGTGATGCTGAAGTTCACCATCATCACCCCAGAAACTCGTCGTACCAAGGTAATGGTTCGCCACGTACCCTGGGAGATCCCTATCGACGATCTTCGCCCTCTTCTCCCACAACTACTGGACATAGAACGCCGCATCAACCCGGTCTCCAAACGTCCATCCAACGAACTCATCGGCTGGTGGGTGGGCCCCCTCCCCCCGAAGGTGAATGTAGGACCAATTCACAACTGTCCTCTCGACCGATTTATCGGAACCCCGAAAATCTGTGGTCGTTGCCAATCATGGAAACACCGCACCTGGGAGTGCACGAGGATGGTCGCCTGCGGTTTCTGTGCAGGTCCTCACGAAACAGTGGAATGCAAATCGAAAATTCAGAACAAAATCCCAGTTATTCCACGGTGCATCAATTGCCATGGCAGTCACCACGCCTGGAATGCCAATTGCCCACAGCGTCCTGGCACTCGCCTGGGGAAAACTTACCTTGTACCACCGCCCTCGTCTCTGACGAAGCCCCTGTCAACCAAACCTCAATCCCATCCACCACCGCCTCTTCCATCCACCAAGGATTTCCCATTGATCTCCTCTCCTCTACCACCCCCTCCATCACCCCTACCACCCATCCTTTCTCCCCTCCCTCCCTCTCCCTACCGTTCTTGGAACAAGGTCGTTGCCGGCCCTGCCACACAGTCACCACCATCTCCTGCCCACCCGGACCCCCGCTGTCTCTCACCAGCACCACCACCTCTTACTCAACTGAACCCTCACCGTCCCTCTCCGTCGCTACCACCGCCACATGCCCAGTCAGGCCCTCGGCAATCCTCGCCGCCACCTCCAGCTCATGCACAGGTACACCAAGTTGGTTCTATGGAAACAATCACTCTCCGTCTGGATCGCCACTCCAAGCAAATCAACCTTCTCTCAGCCCAACTCGACTTGTTTGTGAAAACAATTGCGACATTGCAGAAGCAACAACAACTCATTCTGGACACCCTGACCCAACAGGGGCGCGCTTTGCAAGCCCTGATGACCCGCCTCCTTCCATCTCCCGAGATGGAGGATCCATCCCTCGCTCTCCCCCTCCTCCCTCTCCATTTCTCTCAACAGAATTTGGTACCTCCTCTGGAGCCCTGTCTAGCCCCTCCGACTCATCTCACACCGGAGGCCGTTCCCTCCTCTTCTTACAATGGAACATCCAGGGACTTAGACCTCGCCGGACAGACCTCGCCCAGTTTGTGCTCTCCCATCAAGTAGATGTTGCTCTACTTCAGGAAACCATCACAGACGATGTTACTCCACTCCGCCTCTCTGGCTATACTGTTTACACCCTGCCTCGGTACGGTGGGCAGGCTCGTGGCCTCCTCACCCTTGTGCGTAACACCATTCCATCTGTTCGTCTCCCTTCACCTGACTCACATGGACCCTCGTCTGAATTACTTTCTGTCTCCCTTACTCTTGGTGACTGGACCCTTCGTGTAGTCAATGTTCATTTCAAGAGTGATTCTCTGGACCCCCAGGTTCTTCACGACCTCCATGATGGGATTCCCACTATTGTTCTTGGCGACTTTAATGCCCGCCATCCCACTCTTACTCCGGATCATCCCACGCCATGTACCCTTAACGGATCACAACTCTCACAGTTTCTTAATGGGGATGATGATGTTCGCTTTCTTTGTCCTGACGATCCTACTCGCCTCCCCCATAGTTTCCTTGATGTTGGCTTACTATTGAACGGTCATACCTCCTTTCATCCTACCGTCTGCACCGAGCCTGCTCTGTATAGTGACCATCTTGCCGTTACTACCCATCTCAGGCTCTCCTTCTCTGCCCCGACATCAACTCCTTATCGATCCCCTCGCCTTCGTCTCACACAAGATGCTGTTCCTTCCTTTACCCAATACCTTTCTACCTGGGCGGATTCCTATGTTGTCCCCCAGTCCCTTGACTCTTACAGCGCTGATTTGTTGATGCCGTGTATGACTCTGTCAATCGCGCTACCCCTCCACGCCCTCCCCGTCACCCCAGAAGTGCCACCAACTACTGGTATCGTATCCCTGCCATGAGACATCTCCGGCAGGTAACCCGTGATCTCCACTCTGCCATACGGAGGTCTCGGTCTTCAGAGGACTGGGAAGACTTCAAAAATTGGTGCTCCTTTGCAACTCAGGAGCGCCGTCGGATACGTGAGGCGGACTGGCTATCCTTCACAGGGTCTCTATCGTTCCAGTCGTCACCCTCTTATGTATGGAATCGGATTAATGCTATACGGGGTACTCGACGGAGGCCTCCTCCCCACCCTGACCCCGCCTCCCTTGCCTGCTCTTTAATGGAGGACTGGGCACGAGCTTCCTCCCCTGAGGCACTTCCAGATCCAATGCAGGAGGCAGTGCAGGCTCGCATCGATGCGTCTGAGCCTGTTGTTCGTGCTGCTCTTACCTCCCCTGCCCCCACTGATCATCCCATCACACAGTTCGAGGTTGACAGTGCTCGTCGCTCTAGAAAAGACACCTCTCCTGGGGATGATCAGATAACCTACTCCGTCCTCAACGCCTATACTAATATTCCTAACGGCCCCTTGCTTGCTCTCTACAATATGTCTTATGAACATGGGGTTCTCCCCTCCAACTGGAAAAATGCCACTATTATCCCCATCCCTAAGCCGGGAGATCCTGGGAAATATCGACCCATTAGTCTTACCTCCTGTGTTTGCAAGATGATGGAGAGGGTACTCCATCGTCGCCTTCTTCACACCATAGGCGGCTTCCACAACTCCCTCAATGGTTTCATTCAACATCGCAGCACAGCACACTCCATTGCTTCCTTTTATTGCAATCAGACTGCCTGCGTCTCCGTCTTCCTTGATATCAAGGGAGCCTTTGATACGGCTCAGCCTGCCCTCATTTTAGCTGAACTTGCACGGTTAGGGGTTAAAGGGAGACTTCTACAATGGATCGCCTCTTACCTCACTGGACGTCAGGCCCGGGTTCGCGTTGAAGGCTCTATGTCTCCTGTTCAAAAAATGAACCTCGGCACCCCTCAAGGTGGAGTCCTGAGTCCCACCTTGTTTAACACTCTCATGCACTCCATTGCATCACTCCCGTGGCCGACAGAAGTTGTCCACTCAGGATATGCCGACGATGTCCTCCTCCAAGCCCCTGACTACCTCAGCATGCAGGAAGCCCTTGATCTGGTCTCCAGAGAGTGAGATTCACTTGGTTTCCTTCTTTCAACTGCGAAAACAAAAGCCATGTGGCACGGTCGTGTTGTACCTCCACCCCTTTTCTTATCAGGAACACCCTTGGACTGGGTTAATGAGACAAAATACCTGGGTGTGTATGTAACTCGCACACGTTGTCAGATCCCTGAAGTCCGCTATCTTCGAGACATATGTTTTCGGCGTCTCGCTCCCCTCTCTACCATGTGCAGGGGTTCCCTTGGTGCCAGCATCCCTGTACTTCTCACCATGTACAAGTCTTTTGTCCGTTCCTGTGTCGACTACGCCGCCCCTGCCCTCGTCAACATTAGTCGGACTGCTGTCAACCGTCTCGAAGTTATCCAGAGGAAAGCTGCTCGTATCATCCTTGGAGCTCCTCAGTGGACACGCTCTACTTCTCTATATAACGAACTTGGTCTTTCCCCCTTACAGGATCGTGTCCAGGAGTTTTACCTAAAAACTGCCGTCTCCATTCTACGGGATCCTAGGGGCAACTATGTCCAAACCAACTTGACTACTGCTGTTCGAGACCGACCTCCATCTAGAAGACAGTGGCGAGGGTCACTCATCCGAGCCCTTCAGGAACATGACCTCCTGCCTGATATTGTTGTCACCCCTGCTGTTGGTTCGTCTCCTTCTCCCTGGCTGGATTTTCAACCTGAAGTGATTGTCCTCGGTGGACCGCTCCCGAAATCCCAGGTGAACCCTGTTATTCTCTGCAAATACCACCTCTCCAGGATCGCTCACTGGTCCCCAGGTAGGGTCGTCCTCTACACTGATGGTTCTGTTGACCCCGCTACAGGTAGGGCCGGGGCTGGTGTCTACATCTCCCGTCCTCATGCCCCTGAGCCTATCAAACTGTCTCCCAGAGTTTCTGACGGGGCATCCTCCACTCAGGCTGAACTAATTGCCCTCCTTGCTGCCCTTCTCGCTGAGGAAGAAGCAGATGGTTTCTGCCCCTTGCTTGTCTGCTGCGATTCCAGGTCTGCTCTCGACGGGATCGCATTTGGATCTGGGGAAAATAAGGACCTCATCCTCCGAATACGAGGGTTAACATCCACACTTCAGGATGAAGGCCGTCCTGTGACATTCCTATGGATACCTAGTCATGTCGGTATCTTGGGGAATTAAGGGCTGGCAGATAAGCCTTGCAGACTGGCTGCTTAGTACACACCTGGCTACGTTGTTCATAGAACGCTCACACAGTTAGGACCAAATCCGCCACCAAACAGAAGGAAGCTCAGGCTTGTAGCCATCCTGGGCTCCCTTCCCACATGAGTACGATGTCTCCGTAAACTTCCACAACTTCCTCGTACGTCCTGCAAGGGAAAGAAGTCGCTTGGAAGGGGACATGATTGCCTCCCGTATCATCATCAAGTGTATTTGCTTAGGGAATTAGTATCCCCACATCCTAAACAACAACTCTTGTGGGTATACAGAGGGCCAACATGCACCATATCCACTACCTCCTAGATGTCCCCCACACACAACGCTGTGTTGCTGCTGAACACCACTCCACGACCCCTGACGGAACTGACCAAATCCTCCAATACAATGAATGTTGTAAATATTAATATTGTGCCGAGACAACTTCCTTAGGCTTTAGTAAGCCCCTTTATAATATTTATACTGTATATACTTGTGACACTTGCCAGATGCTTCTGGTGTCATTGTACAGGGGTACCTAGTGACAGAACTAGGATCCCGCTTCCTCCATCAAGGAATAAACAATTGAAATTGAAATTGAATTGATTTGCACCAAACATCCAGGTCCCATACCCTGCCACATGGGATGCCCATTTCTTAATGTATATAGAAATGCCCAGATAAATAATGTCTCCAAGCAAATAGAATGGATGCTTAAAAATAGGAAAGTAGATGAAATATTCAAGAAATATAGAAATTTTGCATCTGGAATATAACTATGTACTATACAAGATATATCTGTATTAGGGATTTATGTGAGTCCTGAGAGGGACATTCCTGGACTGGGGTGGCGGATGACTTAAGTCACTTCATCCCTTTGAGATGTATTTTTTTATCTCAATAAACGTATCAATCAACTACGTGAAAATGAGACTACGAACTCATTTTACTTTCCTAAGATCCTTTTTTCAAACTTCGCTGTGACTGAGCTATCGAAGACCAGAATTAAATTGATTTCAAGGTTCAAGATGGCAGTCCCTGGTGAACGTTCCGGAGCGTTAGACAAGTAGTATTAGGTTACACCCGTTAGATTTTCAGAGATACGTGGCGTGAGAGTCCCCTTCAGGATAATTAATTAATTTCCTAATTAACACCCTTACAACAATTTCACCATGAACATCAGATTCTGTGATGTTCATATATGAAAAGGGGGTGACTTCAGCCACAGTTAACAATTACTGGCATCTCTAGGGATGACGTCAATGATACCTCATTCTTAAAGTAGATTCTACCCTGACTTATATTGACAATTTCACTAACAGTAAATACAATAAAAGCTTTCAACATCAGTCACAAAGGATCTTGAACGCTTCATCTGTAATCAGACATCTCTAAGTTGACGCAAAGTAAGAGTGTTCTCTCACCAATTCAAATTTCATGAACACCCTGTGCGGTATTTTGGAATACCTGAGTCTCTCCGGAGGACTCCGTTCTCCCGAAGTGGTTAGAGAACAAATATTTCAAGTAGGGAACTCAAAAGGTTTACAGATTTCAATTCAATTTCAATATTTTTTATTTCTTGATAGAGGAAGCGGGATCCTAGTGCTGTCCCTAGGTACCCTTGGTTTGTTTGAAGTCTAGAGCAATTTTTAATAAGTGCATGAAATTAATTATATGACAGATCTGTTTTCTCCCAACCTGATTTAGATCTGTAATAGTCGGGATAATTGTTCCATCCAGGACGTTGTATATGTGAATAGATTTTTTTTTTTTACTACATTAGATCACATACACTTGATTACGACATTGTATGATTCTTTTCAGCTAATTTGAATTAGTTTTGTGAGCCCATGTGAATGGGATAAGAAAAAATTAATTAAGACTCATTGAGTTGTTCCCCCCCACGGAAATCTTTAGTAAAAGGCGAAAGATTTATGCGTTTTGAAGGGAAACCAGAGCTATGGTCGCAAAGTTGTTCAAGACCCCAACAAACATTAACTTAGAACATAATTGGAGTTGTAGTTCCAGTCAAGAAAGACATTAAAGGTTTTATTGTCCAGTGTCTAGAAGAGTTTTAAAATAAGATTTACAAGTCCTTCGTAACATTTAAGACTACCGTGATTGGCAGTCAAAAGTGGTATTACTTAATGTGGATTTCCTTTAAGAGGATTTAATTTACATAATTCCTTTAAATCTGAACAAATATAGCAAATCAACGAGATTGATTGATTGATACGTTTATTGATACAAAAAAACATTAATACATCTCAAAGGGATGAAGTGACATAAGTCATCCTCACCCCAGTCCAGGAATGTCCCTCTCAGGACTCACATAAATCCCTAATATTTCATATAATTAGTTATAATACATAGTTATATTCTAGATGCAAAATTTCTATATTTCTTTAATATTTCATCAATTCAATTTCAATTGTTTATTCCTTGATAGAGGAAGCGGGATCCTAGTGCTGTCACTAGGTACCCCTGTACAATGACACCAGAATCATCTGGCAAGTGTGAAAAGTATATACAGTATAAATATTATAAAGGGGCTTACTAAAGCCTAAGGAAGGAAGGATGTTCCTTTAACACATAATTAATATTATTTACAAAATATCTGGCCAGTATTGGGAGGATCATCGTGTCTCCGTCAGGGGGTCGTGGAGTGGTGGTCCAGCAGGCGTCACGGAAGCGTTGTGTGTGGGGACATCTTAGGAGGTAGTGAATATGGGTGCGGCTGTCAGGTCTTCTGCATAACGCACAAGAGCGTTGCTCAGGGGATGTGGGGATACCAATCTCCCAAGCAAAGTCATACCCAATGATGATACGGGCAGCAATCACGTCCCCCTTCCGCGACCCTTTCCCGTAGACGTACGAGAGGTCAAGAAGTTTACGGAGGACATCGTACCATGTGGGCGGGGAGTCCAGGGGGATGGCTGCTTCCCGAGCTTCTCTCTGTTTGCGGCGGATTTGGGTCCTAATCTGTAAGAGTGTTCGAGGAACAACGTAGTCAGGTGTGGCCTTGTTGCAGCTAGTCTTGGCAAGGTCATCTGCTGCCTCATTCCCCAAGATACCGACATGACTAGGTATCCATAGGAATGTCACAGGACGGCCTTCATCCTGAAGTTTGGATGTTAACCCTCGTATTCGGAGGATGAGGTCCTTATTTTCCCCTGATCCAAATGCGATCCCGTCGAAAGCAGACCTGGAATCGCAGCAGACAAGCAAGGGGCAGAAACCATCTGCTTCTTCCTCAGCGAGAAGGGCAGCAAGGAGGGCTATTAGTTCAGCCTGAGTGGAGGATGCCCCGTCAGAAACTCTGAGAGACAGTTTGATAGGCTCAGGGGCATCAGGACGGGAGATGTAGACACCAGCCCCGGCCCTACCTGTAGCGGGGTCAACAGAACCATCAGTGTAGAGGACGACCCTACCTGGGGACCAGTGGGCGATCCTGGAGGTGGTATTTGCAGAGAATAACAGGGTTCACCTGGGATTTCGGGAGCGGTCCACCGAGGGCAATCACTTCAGGTTGAAAATCCATCCAGGGAGAAGGAGACGAACCAACAGCAGGGGTGACAACAATATCAGGCAGGAGGTCGTGTTCCTGAAGGGCTCGGATGAGTGACCCTCGCCACTGTCTTCTAGATGGAGGTCGGTCTCGAACAGCAGTAGTCAAGTTGGTTTGGACATAGTTGCCCCTAGGATCCCGTAGAATGGAGACGGCAGTTTTTAGGTAAAACTCCTGGACACGATCCTGTAAGGGGGAAAGACCAAGTTCGTTATATAGAGAAGTAGAGCGTGTCCACTGAGGAGCCCCAAGGATGATACGAGCAGCTTTCCTCTGGATAACTTCGAGACGGTTGACAGCAGTCCGACTAATGTTGACGAGGGCAGGGGCGGCGTAGTCGACACAGGAACGGACAAAAGACTTGTACATGGTGAGAAGTACAGGGATGCTGGCACCAAGGGAACCCCTGCACATGGTAGAGAGGGGAGCGAGACGCCGAAACATATGTCTCGAAGATAGCGGACTTCAGGGATCTGACAACGTGTGCGAGTTCCATACACACCCAGGTATTTTGTCTCATTAACCCAGTCCAAGGGCGTTCCTGATAAGAAAAGGGGTGGAGGTACAACACGACCGTGCCACATGGCTTTTGTTTTCGCAGTTGAAAGAAGGAAACCAAGTGAATCACACTCTGGAGACCAGATCAAGGGCTTCCTGCATGCTGAGGTAGTCAGGGGCTTGGAGGAGGACATCGTCGGCATATCCTGAGTGGACAACTTCTGTCGGCCACGGGAGTGATGCAATGGAGTGCATGAGAGTGTTAAACAAGGTGGGACTCAGGACTCCACCTTGAGGGGTGCCGAGGTTCATTTCTTGAACAGGAGACATAGAGCCTTCAACGCGAACCTGGGCCTGACGTCCAGTGAGGTAAGAGGCGATCCATTGTAGAAGTCTCCCTTTAACCCCTAACCGTGCAAGTTCAGCTAAAATGAGGGCAGGCTGAGCCGTATCAAAGGCTCCCTTGATATCAAGGAAGACGGAGACGCGGGCAGTCTGATTGCAATAAAAGGAAGCAATGGAGTGTGCTGTGCTGCGATGTTGAATGAAACCATTGAGGGAGTTGTGGAAACCGCCTATGTTGTGAAGAAGGCGACGATGGAGTATCCTCTCCATCATCTTGCAAACACAGGAGGTAAGACTAATGGGTCGATATTTCCCAGGATCTCCCGGCTTAAGGATGGGGATAATAGTGGCATTTTTCCAGTTGGACGGGAGAACCCCATGTTCATAAGACATATTGTAGAGAGCAAGCAAGGGGCCGTTAGGAATATTAGTACAGGCGTTGAGGACGGAGTAGGTTATCTGATCATCCCCAGGAGAGGTGTCTTTTCTAGAGCGAGGAGCACTGTCAAGCTCGAACTGTGTGATGGGATGATCAGTGGGGGCAGGGGAGGTAAGAGCAGCACGAACAACAGGCTCAGACACATCGATGCGGGCCTGCACTGCCTCCTGCATTGGATCTGGAAGTGCCTCAGGGGAGGAAGCTCGTGCCCAGTCCTCCATTAAAGAGCAGGCAAGGGAGGCGGGGTCAGGGTGGGGAGGAGGCCTCCGTCGAGTACCCCGTATAGCATTAATCCGATTCCATACATAAAAGGGTGACGACTGGAACGATAGAGACCCCGTGAAGGATAGCCAGTCCGCCTCACGTATCCGACGGCGCTCCTGAGTTGCAAAGGAGCACCAATTTTGAAGTCT
>NW_024737024.1:0-10129 GCF_018991925.1 Homarus americanus
AGAGGTGTACCTGGGGTGGCAGAGGTGTACCTGGCCGGGTATGTGGTGTACCTGGTAGTGTCAGCGGTGTGCCTGGGAGTGTCAGCGTTGCACCTGGGATCGTTAGAGGTGTATCAGGGAGGTGACAGATGAGTACCTGGGAGTGTCAAAGATGTATCTGGGAGTGTCGGAGGTGTACCTGGGCGTGTGACAAGTGTACCTGGGAGTGTCAGAGGTGTACCTGCAAGTGTCAGAGGTGTACCTGGCAGTGTCAGCAGTGTACCTGGGAGTGTCAGAGGTGTACCAGGGAATGTCAGTCGAGTACCTGGGAGTGTCAAAGGTGTACCTGGGAGTGTTAGAGGTGTACCTGGGAGTGTCAGAGGTGTACTCGGGAGTGTCAGAGGTGTACCTGGGAGTGTCGGAGGTGTACCTGGAAGTGTCGGAGGTGTACGTGGGTGTCAGAGTTTACCTGGCAGTGTCAGCGGTGTACCTGGGAGTGTCTAAGGTGTGCCTGGGGAGTGTCTGAGGTGTGCCTGGGGAGTGTCTGAGGTGTACCTGGGAGTGTCTGAGGTGTACTGGGAGTGTCAGGAAGTCCATGGAGTGTCACAGGAGTACCTGGGGTGTGAGGAGGGTGTGCCTGGGGCAGGAGGTGTGCCTAGGAGTGTCTGGGAGTGTACTTGGGAGTGTCTGAAGTGTACCTGGGAGTGTCTGAGGTGTACCTGGAAGTGTCAGGAGAGAACCAGGGAGTGAAAGAGGTGTACCTGGGAGTGTCAGAGGTGTAAGGGGGGGTGTCTGAGGTGTACCTGGGAGTGTCAGACGTGTACCAAGGAGTGTCAGAGGAATACCTAGGAGTGTCAGAGGTGTACCTGGGAGTGTCAGAGGTGTACCAGAGAGTGTCAGAGGTGTACCTGTTAGTGTCGGAGGTGTACCTGGGAGTGTCAGAAGAATACCTAGGAGTGTCAGAGGTGTGCCTGGGGTGTCAGAGGTGTACCTAGAATCGGAGGTTTACCTGGGAGTGTCGGAGGTGTGCTTGGGGTGTGAGAGGTGTACCTGGGAGTGTCGGAGGTGTACTTGCGAGTGTGAGAAGTATACCTGGGAGTGTCTGGGATGTACCTGGGAGTGTCTGGGGTGTACCTGGGAGTGTCAGTGGAGTACCTAGGAGTGTCAGGGGTGTACCAGGGAGTGTCAGTGGAGTTCCTGGGAGTGTCAGGGGTGTACCTGGGAGTGACAGAGGTGTACCTGGGAGTGTCAGAGGTGTACCTGGGAGTGTCAGAGGTGTACCTGGGAGTGTCGGAGGTGTACCTGGGAGTGTAAGAAGTGTACCTGGGAGTGTCGGAGGTGTAGCTGGGAGTGTCGGAGGTGTACCTGGGAGTGTCAGAGGTGTACCTGGGAGTGTCTGAGGTGTACCTGGGAGTGTCTGAGGTGTACCTGGGAGTGTTAGACGTGTATCAGGGAGTGACAGAGGAGTACCTAGGAGTGTCAGAGGTGTACCTGGGAGTGTGAGAAGTGTACCTGGGTGTTTCTGGAGTGTACCAGGGAATGTCAGAGGTGTACCTGGGAGTGACAGAGGTGTACCTGGGAGTGTCAGAGGTGTACCTGGGAGTGTCAGAGGTGTACCTGGTGTAATGAGACAAAATCTCACATGAAGAGGTAAGTTAGGAGTTTATAGTAGTAGAGTATTATAGCGAGAGGAAGTGGTAGCGTGTCTCGAGGGTATGATGTCAACACTGTATATTAACACAGGCACAGTACAAGTGTAGTATATAAAACACCAATGCGTGTTACAGCTTTATTTTACTAGTTCAATAGGGGGGATTAATAGGGGGGGTTCGTACACAATTTATGATAGACTATGGTATTCTCGTATAACCTAACCTCACAATTAAAATGGGCACTTCACTAAGTCGATCGTTGGGGAGGTTCGGGATCACTGCACTTCTACAGTCTACACAGCCAGCACTTACTGTTACACGTGGAGTTGACAGCACTTTGTCGATGGACCCAGCTGAGACTTCGTTACACTTAGTGGTGGGCTTCTCTCGAGCGGGACTGGGGACGTGGTAGCTGGCCCTCACTAGTTACAAGACAACTGCTTCTCTGCCAATTCGCTCGAGGGAGGACCAGGACGTCCTATATATTGGGATGCGAGCCGTCAGGTTCAGCTGGCCTGGGGGGGGGGGCGGCGAAGGGTCTCCTTACATTTGACCCCGCAAATGTGCGGTCAGGCCTGGTCTTTTTCAGAACTATCTGGGAAAGTCATCAGGTGGGGCCGTGTGTATATTGGGAGAGCAACCGTGGGAGTTCCCCTACACTTGACTTCCCAAACGTCGGGCTAGACTGGAGTTTCTGAGATGTAAGGAGAAGTCGTCAGGTGGGGCCGTGTAACACGAGAGGCCTTGAGTTGGGCTCCAAGGGTTACAAGTGACCTGGCTAATTGTGAGGTCAGGTCCGGCCTTTGTTCAGAGAGTAGGTTATTGTATCTCGGAAGGGGGTCAGCTGGTGCCTTCTTACATGTTTTGTTGGGGCCACATGTCACATGGGAGGGGAGCTAGTTGATTTACAATCCTTGGTCAACCGCAGAGTTACCCTACACTTGACTTAGGGAAGGCCTAGAGTTTCTGAGATGTAAGCTGTGGTCTGACAACCCCTCACTACACCTCCCGCCAAGACCAAAGCTTCCATGCCATACACAATTGTTCACAGTGGATAACAATAGCGAGTGCCCAACCTGAGAAAAATAGCTACTGCGGTGTAAAGTATGCACCTCACATCCTACCATAGTCTGGTAATATTTATAATATCTAAGCGGCTGTCTAAGGATACGGAACGGAAAGGTGAATGTAGATATGAAGGAGAGAGAGAGCGCCTTAGCAGGCGCTTGTCGGAGAGCGTCACTTTAGGGAGTTAGATGAGGGTACACAGTCGGAGGTTTGAAAGGTTATGCAATGGTGTTGCTTGCCCTGGCTTATTTCTGCTTAGGTTCCAGTATCTTCAAGCCTGGAATAGATTTACATACTTGTTGCTTCAACTGTTAAACTCTTGCGCAGGGCAGCACATACAACATATAATAATAAGATACATGGCCGCTAAAAAAAAGGGGGGGGGAAGTTGGGGAAAAATACAACTTGTGAACAAAAAGAAATATTTGTACATACTAAAAAGGCAGCAAAAATTATTAACAAGATACAATGGCAAAAACAAAAACTCGTCAGCATTCGTCGAGATCCCGGGTGGCGGGTGGTCCGTCACCACCTCCACCAATCGGTGTCCAGCATCAGGGTGGACGACGCAGTAGATGTGGTGGTTGGCGTTTCCTGTCCCGTCCTGGGGTCTGCCGCGGTGTGTCGCGTGCCTCACTTCCTCCACTTGAACTTCTGTGTGGAGCGGCAGTTCCTGACGCATTCCAGATGGATTTTTCTAGTCCCATCTGAGTTTCCTCTGTAGAGTCTCATTTTCTGTCGTGGTCCAGATGGATTTTTCTAGTTCCATCTGAGTTACCGCCCTTCCCGGCCGGGATCAAAGCCGGTCCACTGCTTGGGGTGTCATCGCTTTTGGATGGCGTGTAGGGCAGGGTCCACGGACAAGAGTTCGCCCTCCGTACGTGAGTGTCGGCGAGACCCCTGACCGTCCTGTCCCACACCCTCACAGTGGTGAATCCCTCCCTGGGTGGGCCCCCCAGGGTTTGCTTGTTTCTTCCTCTACTTGTAGTCAGGTCACTTCTGTTTCGTCCCCGATGGTGTGGTAAACACCGGCGAGGCAGATCCCGGGTGGGTCGAGGTCAGCCATTACTTGTCTGCTACCTGGTGGATCCATTCCCGGAGTGGAAGTGCGTGGGACCAGTTGACAGGTCCTGAAACGTAGGGAGCTGTCGTCTGCATCGCCACTGGGACCTCTAGTTGTTTGTTGCCTGTTGCTTGCTGCTACTGAAGTTGCAGGTCGGGTTTTCGGGATTTTCGCCTGGGTTCCAAGGGGACGACCTGATTCCCTGCCTGGAGCTGGGAGCTGCGCTGGTCCTGCATGGCGTAGCTTGCTCAGGCTGATGGTACCCATAGATGTTGTCTGTCAGTATTGTGGGCCGTGAGGCCGTAGCCTCGGTGCGTGTCTCGTCGTTCAGCAGGCGAGCGACGAGACACAGCCCAGTGTCTTCAACCAGATCGAGGGCCAGCATTATGCAAGCCCGTTTCTGGAGCTTGGGGCTTGCAGTGTCGACGTGAAGGCGTCACCCATTCGCCGCGGGGTTGCCCGCTGCGTGTCCCGCTCGTCGGGCATCCATTATGAGTCAGGATGCGTTGGTCTCAGCTCATCTGGTAGGGGGTCAGCTGCAGCTGTGGTGGTGTCATCTCCGACTTTTGTGTGGAGTCAGGGAGACCTCGCCCAGGCCCGTGAAGAGCAAGGGCAGTGCTGACTCTGTAGCTTAGTAGAAAGACAAGATCCCGGGGTGGAGAATCAACAATTAGAAGTGCCCCTAGACTCGTTACTTTAATCTATGTTCTGTGACCTAGTGTTATATCTATGAGCCCTAATCTGATCAGGTATTACTGGTACAAGTGGGGCAGTAGCTCGGGGAGTTTTCTGATTATTACTTGGGGTGTGAGGTACCTGGTTGTTCTGAGGGGGGTGGTCAGCTGCTGGTGGAGGGGTAGGGTGTTGGGAAGGGAATGTTACCCCTAGAGGGGGCTGGTTGGTGAGGCCTGATTTGTTGAAGACGTCATCGTCGACAGTTGCCAGCTTCAATCTATTCACATGCACAGTTTCCTTACGTCCCCCCTGGCAAAGCGGGGAAATAGTGAAGTTTACTTTGCTGGGTTGGGCGGTTACTCTATATGGGCCCTTCCATCTCTGTTGCAACTTAGAGGGGATATCGGGGGAGGATGATTCGTTAGTTAGGAAGACCAGGGTACCTACAGTGATATTGGAAGGGGTGACCCTGAGGTTATAGTAGGTGGCGTTGTGTAAGTGACCTTTCTTGTTTAGTTCCTGCACCCGAGTAAAGACCGTTTGTAACCTGTTTTGCAAGACAGAAGGGTAGTCCTCGCCATAGGATAGGGGTGGGGGGTTGATTACACCAGCAGGAAGGTTTGGATCCCTACCAAAGTGAAGGAAGTAAGGAGTGTTATGCAGGGTGGTATTAATTGCGGTGTTCATGGCCAGTTGTGCAAGAGGTAGCTGATCGTCCCAACCGCCGTACTGATTATTAACCAAAAACGACAAGTGATCTTTCAACGTGCGGTGGGAACGCTCAACCATGGCATTAGCCTGTGGGTGGTAACTAGTGGTTAGATTTGACTTAGCCCGCAGCAAGTCGCACGCCTTCTGAAAGATGCCCGAGGTAAACTCTGTCCCTTGATCACTTACAATGACCCGGGGACATCCATGAGTACCAACGTATTGTAACAGGGCTTCACAAACTGTCTCTGCGCGTTTATCGGGGATGGGTATATAGGTTGCAAAACGTGAATAGTGATCGACGATAGAAACAACGTATCTGTTTCCCCGGTGTGAACGTATTGACATGTCAGTTAGATCGATCGATACCCGTTCCAAGGGCTGAGAGGCTGGTGGAAACTCCTGCAGCTCTCCCTGTCTCTTTGGGGTACCCTTCCTTAGCTGACACGGCAGACATCCTTTGACAAATGCCCCAACCTTCCGCACTAGATTGGGCATGAAAAACATAGAGCGTGCACGTGCATATGTGCGACATTCACCCGGGTGGGCTGCGAATTGGGAAGAGTGAGCTACTTCTAGGGCTGAGTTTTCCAAGGATGCGGGGATGACTACGAGTTCTGTGGGTTGCTCATCATCCTGTTTCATAGTAACAAGATACAGGACTCCGCTTAAAAGACTGAAATCACAAAGTGAGGCTTTGTTGACCTTCTTGGGGAGCGGACCCCCCTCAAGGAACTCAATGACAGGACCCCACTGTGGGTCTTCGAGTTGGTGTTGGCGCACCTCGTTAGGTGATAGGTCCCCAAAAATGGGCTGAGTCATGCTGCTAGGATTCCCGACATTATTTATAGGTAATACATTACGGCTCAGTGCGTCTGGTACTACGTGGTTCTTGCCTGGCTTATGCAAAATGGAGAAGTTATACGCATTTAGAAAGACTGCCCAGCGTGCTACCCGTGCATTAGGAGTTTTACCTTGGAAGATATATATTAAAGGGCGGTGATCAGTGATTACATAAAAGTGTCTACCAAATAGGTAAGCATCAAAGGAAGTTACGGCCTTGACAATAGCCAAGGCTTCTTTCTCAGTTGTGGAGTAGCGGAGGGCAGCTCCGCTCAATTTCTGGGAAAAATAAGCAATAGGGATGGGGTTATCTTCACCACCTTGCATGAGACAGGCTCCCAGTGCTTCGTCGGAAGCGTCAGTGTGCACGTAAAACGGCTGCGTGAAGTCCGGCAGTGCTAACATTGTTGCCGACTTCAGTAAGTCCTTAAGATGGTTAAAAGCTTTATCTGCCTCCCCCGACCACCGAAACTGAACCGACTTCTTTGTAAGTTTCGTAAGGGGGAGGGCCGCCTCTGAAAAGTGAGGGATGTGACGTCTGAAAAAATTGGCGGTGCCGAGGAACTGTTTCACACCCCTGGCTGTGGTGGGAGGTGGCATCTCTGCTATCGCTTTCACTTTCACCGGGTCGGGCCTAACGCCGCCATGGCCTACGATGAATCCCAGGAATTTAACTTCCTGGCGCGCGAACGCGCATTTCCTAAGGGACACTTTCAGTCCGGCCGCTTTCATGACCGAGAGAACCTCATCTACATCCCGCATGTGCGAATCCATGTTTTTACTATAGACGATAACATCGTCCAGGTAAGCCATAGCGTTCCGCCCAAGCACGGGTGTGAGACTGTGGTTCACAGCCCTCATGAACGTGGCCGGTGCTCCCTTTAACCCGAAAGGTAACCTGTTGAAACAAAATAGACGGCTGCCGTCCGCGAAAGCGGTTTTGGGGCGGTCAGCCGGGTCAACTGGTATACTCCAGTACGCGTCCTTACAGTCTAGAACTGTGAATATAGAAGCTCCGTTCAATTGGTCCAGTGTCTCGTCAATTCTGGGCAAGGGATAGCTATCAGCAATGGTGTCCTTATTAAGTTCCCTATAGTCTACACAGAATCTAGTTGACCCGTCCTTTTTTCTGACTAATACGACCGGGGAGCAATAGGGGCTAGTACAAGGGGAGATGACACCACGTTCCTCCATTTGGCGACATAAGTCCCTAATTTGAGTTTTAGCCGCCTCAGGAAGCCTCCACTGCCGTACTCTGGTGGGGGGAGCGGAGCCTGTATTAATTTTGTGTGAAGCTGACATCAGGCCGAGGTCCTGATCTGAGGTTGCAAACAGATCTTCATGCTGCTTTATTATAGCGCGCAGACGTCCTCTAATAAGGGTGGGTAGGTGATCTATGTCAAGGGATTCTATTGCAGTGGCGAACATTTGCTGTGACTCTACGAATTCTGTGTCACTCCTAATGTTATATCTCGTAGGATCAAAATGCTCCAGATCCTCTACTTTATCGACCGCACAGACTGTTCCCACTGAATGACCAGGAGTAAGTTTAAATTCCCTGGGGGTGGGGTTTATGACTGGGACGCTAGGCTGCTGAGTGTTAATGAGCCCCGACTGCATGTATGGGGACATTTTATGAGGGGCTTCAACAAATACATACTCCTGATCCTCCGTGGGACTGTCGAACGACCTTGACCATCGAACGGGCAAAACAACACTAGAGTGGGGAGGGATGACAGTGGCACGCGTCGGGTGTAGCTGGGGGGCTTGGGGTGCGGGGGGCTGGGGGCGTTTAGGCTTAATGAGGTGGACGGGCAGACCAGACCTATTCCTGATAGGAGTACCTACATAATCTCTACCATCTAGTGTCACGGTGTACCGGCTCCCATCAAACTGGATTCCATACTTAAACCTACACAAGAAATCTGACCCAATAAGAACATCCCCTGGGAAAAGATCACCGCTTACCACGACCAGCGCGTGAACAACTATCTTATCTCCTAAGTCTACAGTTATATCTCTGGAATCCAATGTTGAGAGGCGGTTCCCCGTGACGCCATGTAACTCAGGAACTTTATGCTTTCCCCCTAGGCTCATCTTGGAGGCCACGTTCTGTTTCACCAAGGACACCGAAGAGCCTGTGTCAATGAAAGCTTCAACCCGTTTCCCTCCCATTTTCAACTTAATAATTGGCCTGTCTTCCCTAGTCACCATCAACGCCTCGCCCTTGTCTTTAGTAGTAGGGACATAACCTGCGAATGTGTCCCCACTCGGCACATGCGTAACAACGCATTCCGGTGTATGGACACTCTCTGCGGGTATGTCCCTGGTCGCCACACCCATCGCACTGGTTTCCCTCACATTGAAAGGGACATCCGTGCACCGCGTGGGACCATGCCCCACAGGAGGAGCAGCGAAAAGGCTTCGGAGCTCTATACCAGCTATCCCGCATGGGCGGGCCCGGGCGCGCACTTGTGACTGCACGGGGGCGGGGGTCAATCCCAGCCCGCGCCCCGCGGGTCCCTGCCCCGGACGGCCGGCCGCCCCGTGGCGCACTACCCAACGTGTTTATACCTACTGTATCTAATCCTGGTTGCTCCCTTCCTTCCCCGTGGAACGATGACTGTTCCTGTCGCTTGCTTTCGTCCCGGCTGAGATTCTCCACCATCAGTCTCAAGAATTCATCCTCCCAGACGGAAGGGGTGTTACGTGTAAGGGTGGGGGGTGCGGCGTGAATTGTTGACACAAAACGGGAGGGGGGAGTGGGTTTCCTGAGCTGTATATACCTCCGCACTGCTTTAATTGCGTTGTCCATCGTAGTTATCCCGCTTGCCTCCATGTACGTACGCATCTCGCCGGGTAAGCCCGACAGAAAGTAAGAGAGTACTAGCTCAGGTGGGAAGAATTGTGGGTGATTCACTCTCGCCATCTTCACAGCACTCCCTATGCATGATAGGTAAACATTGAGTGATGAACACTCCTCTAGCTTGATATTAGCTAAACGTGTCGTGTGATCTTGTAATGAGTCACCCTGGCTGTAAACTTCCCGTAATCCGTTCGCGAACGTGTCCCACGTGGTAGCATTCTTTATTGTCGGCTTAAATTCTAGCACGCCTTTCGCGTCACCGCCCAATCGCATACGTGCCGTCCTAAGGCGGCATTCCTCGTATTCCTGAAGGGTATCCGGGAACGCACTTTCAATGTGCCCTAACCACTGTTCCAGCCTATCGGCTGATGTCGCCGGGTCGCGGCCATCGCCCTCAAACATGGGTATCTGACTGATTACTTGTGCCGCACTACTCGCTGAGACAGACGTCAGGAAGGGGTCTGGCATGCTGTAGGAGTTGGGAGGTGCTAAGGTGTACGTGAGCGTGGGGGGGGGAGCGGCGAGAGAGGGTGCAGGGTGGTTAAGGGGTAGGGGGGGAGCGGCGAGAGAGGGTGCAGGGTGGTTAAGGGGTAGGGGGGGAGAGTAGGTACTAGTGGATTGTTCAGGAAATGGGAATAAAACGGAAGTCGTCGGTGTAATGTTAACAGAAGTCATATTAGCTTGCGAGGAGGGCTGGGAAGTACTGATAGTGGAAGTCGAAATTGTCAATGTTGACGATGACGTCTGTGGGTGGGACGAGGAGGTGGTTTTACTGACACTTGCCCTGGTTGAGTTCTCGACCATTGTTCCCCGTTACCCAACAATATGTGGACTAGGGAGGGGGGAGTGGATACTGTCACCACTTGTACCACACTGAGGGACAGGAATTATATTACAAATGTTACCACCCTTGTACTGCCTGCTTCGTCAAGATAGTTACGAGTTTACTTTAAAAGGTTCTAACAATCACTGTACTGAACACTAAGGGGAATAGGCGTGAGTTCTTATGTTAAGTGCGCTGCCACCATTGTAATGAGACAAAATCTCACATGAAGAGGTAAGTTAGGAGCTTATAGTAGTAGAGTATTATAGCGAGAGGAAATGGTAGCGTGTCTCGAGGGTGTGATGTCAACACTGTATATTAACACAGGCACAGTACAAGTGTAGTATATAAAACACTAATGCGTGTTATAGCTTTATTTTACTAGTTCAATAGGGGGGGATTAATAGGGGGGTTCGTACACAATTTATGATAGACTATGGTATTCTCGTATA